>NC_022013.1:85070222-85087024 GCF_000317375.1 Microtus ochrogaster
GCATTCTGCTCCGTTCACTCCTCCCCCTACGTTCTAACCTATCAGGGCAAGCAGCTTCTTTATTTAATTAACCAATGGCCTTCCTCCATCATTTTGTGACCTGTGCAGTACTGGGCAATTGATCTTTGGTTTGTATTCAGCCCATTAAAAAGCAGATTTAAAGACCATGGGAATCACTGGTGAACCAGTCAGGGGTTTTGGCTGAATACTTAGGTATTTGATAAACCATCCTAGCATCCTGGGAAAACATGTCTTTGGGTTTTGTGTCCTAAGATGGAGTCAGATGTCTCCCACTTTCTGTAGCCTACCTGTGCTTCCTGCTAATTGGCTTTTACAGCTAATTGATACTTCTGCAGTTCCTAATCTGGTTGACTTAAGGAACACACTTCCTGCATATTTCTAGAACTCCTTTTGGTTTGCATCTCACGGTCTATTTATGGATGAGAGATGGAGTGCTTTAATCTTACCCAGGGGACCCCTGACACTCCTAATGAAACCCAGGCAGAACAATAAACAGAGCGCAGCGCAGAATTGCTGTGCTTTAGTAAGCTTCAATCTACTCATAAAATATTTATCTGCGTTTTATATCTTGTTTATTTTTAGGTCTTTTTGCTGGAAAGTTTATTTTGTTGCTTTGCTAATTATAGTTGAAATTAAAGCTTCTTAGTAAATGTATTTTCTTTTTTTAAAGTATGTTTTATAATTGGTTAAACCTTTTTCTTTTTTAAGGAGAAGCTTTATTTTGTGATAATCTCAAAATTATAGGAAAGTTGAAAGTACAGAGAAGCTTCCTATGCCCTTTATCCAAATTTAGCAAAGGTTAGCATTTCCCACATGAGCTTTATCATGTTTAATTGCTGTTTATACACACATATTTATTTTTGAATATTTGTATTTTAACTGAGTCTTAGTTTTTCATCTGTGAAATGGAAAAAAAACAATAGTCTCTCAGATATTTTAGAGTGACTGCCTGAACTCTTGTGACCCCAAAGGCTGGATTCAGCCAGTTGCCTTGATGTGCCAATAAAAGAGAGGAATAATGGCTGGCACGGCAGTGCACACCTTTAATCTCAGCACTGGAGGGGTGGCTGGGCACGACAGTGCACACCTTTAATCGCAGCATTGCAGAGGCAGAGAAAGGTGGATCTCTGTGATGAATCTGAGGCCAGTCTGCTCTAACAGCAAGTTCCAGGCAAACGATACCCCGTTTAAAAATAAACAAGAGACCAGGGTCTCATTTCCTGAGACTATGGACAGGTCAGTTAGCCAACCTCGCATAAACCTAGCCCCAGTAACCCCTTTCTCCGCAGCAAGGACTCAAGCACAACTGGTCCCCTTCCAGTATTATTCCTTGTATGGAATACAGGTGAGATTCAGGCCTATCTTCTCTGCTCATTTGATGAACCAGCCTGCCTCCATCTTTGGAAAAGCCATCTTATCGTGAAGATGAACTAAGTTCATTCCTGTTTCAAATTAAACCTCTGCTTCTCAAGGATTAGACTATGCCCCACCTGTAATAGAGCCGCTTCTAATTTCCCCCTTTCCTTCAGCATCTTGTTAGCTGTGGATTTGCAACCTGCATAGTCTTGTGTGATGGGGGTTCCTTTTAGTTTCCTGGAAATTTTTCTCAGTTTTGTTGAATTCTGTGTATCTTGAGAAGGTCAAGGTATTTCAGGTTTTTTGTCCTTCGTTCTATTGGTGTTAAGTACAGTGTTTATTAATTTGCATATGTTGAAGCAGCTACATTTCTAGGATAAACGTCTCTGTTCCGAGAGGGCTGCCCCTGTTGTATCAGGACACCAGAGCGCTTGTGGAATAGTCAGGGTTCCATGACTGGTCTCTGGGTTTAGGTTTGTTGGCCCAGGTTTACCAAGAAGCCTGTTCACTTCTTCACAATACTCTAGGTAGATGGGTCTTAAGGTGGCCTTGTGTGTGACTTGAACCTGTGCTAGCCTGGGCACTCTGTGGGTTGATCTGCTTCCCCCCTGTGCCTTGTAATGGAGTGGGGGCCCTGGAGCTCCCCAGATTGGGCTCAGGGTCTGAGGGTGATGGGTGTCTTCAACAGCGTTTACGTCAGTGGGACTGTCTGGGGCCTCCTGCTTGCCTTCTCTCTCTCTCTCTCTCTCTCTCTCTCTCTCTCTCTCTCTCTCTTTGCAGAGGGATGTCCTTGGTTCAGTCTATTGTCATCATGACATGGTGGTGTGCTGAAGGCGTAAATCACAAACAATGCCACAGCAGTTTGGAATTATGATTAATAGGGTGGTATTTATTTAAAGGGGAAAAAACTTACAGATCACCGTCAGCCCTCTGCGCAACCAGGAAGGGAGCCTAGTCACCAGCGGAGCAGGAAGTGAAGAGAGAGAGGAGAGGGAAGTGGCCGCTTTTTTAAAGGGAGAGAGACCACGCCCCAATGGGTTGGTATCTCAGCGGCTATAGGCTGGAGGAGCGGAAGGACCTCCCGCAACAGTGTGCAGGCAGACCTGGAGCTGGAGTAGCAGCTGAGAGCGCTACGTCCTGCAGGAGACAGGAAGTCCACTGAAACTCTGGCCGGTCTTCTGAGCATAAGAGAGCCTCTAAGTCTACTCCCACAGTGACACACTTCCTGCACGTCAGTGAAGCCACACCTCCTAAGAACTGACTCTATGAGATTATGGGGTCCAATTACATTCAAAATACTGTATCCATTAACTATTTTTTACTACCCATTTTGTGGAACAGAATTTACTCAGATGACTTACTAAGAATATCATAATGTCGCTGGGCAGTGGTGGCACACGCCTTTAATCCCAGCTCTCAGGGAGCAGAGGCAGGCGAATCTTTGTGAGTTCAAGGCCAGCCTAGTCTGCAAGAGCTAGCTCCAGGACAGGCACCAAAAGCTACAGAGAAACCCTGTCTCTTTTTCTTATCTCCTGACACTTGGGCAATGTAAGATGAACTTAGAGCCTGCCATATAGTCTCACAGTCTTCATAACCTTTGTGTTTCATATGTTACCTTAAACAGTTTGGAGCACGGATGCCTTCTCCCTCATGCTTGTTGTTTCTCCAGACGTGTACAAGGCTCCAGGTCATTGTGGCATTTAGTCGATAGCCTGATAATGGCTGGGGTGCAGCTAGTTAGTAGTCACTAAGGCATGGTAGAAACCTAATGCATTTGTACTTGGTAATTAGGAGTTTACAGTAATTGTGACATGTGGCTTGAAGTTTGTACTGCTGAAAGCTAATAGAAAGGGATTTGCTTAGCTAGTAAAAACTATACAGGAAAATTTAATCCCAATAACTATTTCCAAACATTTGTAAAATCAGCATAAACTAGGGATATGCCAATTAAAATTTTGTAAATTAATGAAAGTACTAATGGATTCTCTGAGGCTTACTTGGTGTTTGTTGAAGTTACTATGAAATAGGGACTTAAAGATATTTTTCAAATTATTTTGTTCATAATTTACATTTATATATCTTTATGTAGTATATATTTAATTATATATATTTACAATATAAAAACATAAACTATATATATTATATGTTATGAATTATGTATATATAAAGTATATATATGATATATTACTATCCAGTATAAACATAAGTCATTGAAACCAAAGTTTTAGAGAAAAATAATCTTGCTTGAATCAAATAAGATAATTTGTATTTTTTTATATTTTATTATTTATTTATTTATTTATTTATTTATTTGGTTTTTTGAGACAGGGTTTATCTGTGGCTTTGGAGCCTGTCCTGGAACTAGCTCTTGTAGACCAAGCTGGCCTCGAACTCACAGAGATCCGCCTGTCTCTGCCTCCGAGTGCTGGGATTAAAGGCGTGTGCCACCACCGCCCGGCTGTATTTTTTTATATTTTAAATATTAAAAAGAGTATTTCTTGAAACCTCCTAAGTTGGTTTTACAACTTGATCAAGACTCACTTTGAAAAAAATACTAGATTTGGTGATAATCTTTAACGCCACATTAGCTGATTAACTTTTTGGCTCTGCGCGCGCGCGCTTGTGTGTGTGTGTGTGTGTGTGTGTGTATGCACATGTCATAGTGTGTGTATGTGGGGATTAGAGTACAACTTCTGTGAGTTAGTTCTCTCCTCCCACTGTGTGGGTTCCTGGAATTGAGTCTTTGATGTGTCTTAGTTAGGGCGCCCATTGCTGTGATGAAATACCATGCCAACAGACAACCTGGGGAGGAAAGGGCTTATGTCAGTCACACGCGCCATCACAGTCCATCACGCAGGGAGGTCAGGGTGGGAGGTCAGGACAGGGACTGAGGTGGGGTCTCAGATGATTGCTCCTCCCCCGCTTGCTCTTCATGGCTTGCTCAACTTGCTTTCTTATACCATCCAGGAAGGACTACCACCTACCTTGCGGTGACATCAACTCCTGTGTGATGCCCCCCCCCCTATCAATCATTAGTCAAGAAAATGCACCAATCTGATTGGTTCATTTTCTCAACTGAAGTTTCCTTTTCTAAAATTTCTTGGTGGCAAGGGCCTGTATTTGTTAAGTCATCTCACTGGCCTGTTGGTAATGTCTTGGAGCTGTTTTGTTTTGCCAGATATCTTCTGAGCACTTCTTTATCCAAACCAGAAGAAGAGCGCTAGAGCAGAAAATATGGTCCCCATCTTTGGGAAATGCAGACTGATAGAAGTAACACAATCATGCATGCTCTTAACTGTCATGATTCAGGTTTAGTCAAAGCGCTGTAGGGATGTTTATGCCAGTGTCTGTCACACAGCAGGAAGATGTACAAGACAACTTTTGGGGAGAATCAGAAGGTGTCCATCTGGTATTGTGAAACATAGTCTTACTGAAGACGTGCAATCGAGTAGGTTTCTACAGGGTTTATAATGCTTGCATAGTACAATAGGTTGGACATTTCTGCTGTTAAAACAGCTTGAATACAAGAGACAAGCTGTGAACTTATGATGAACACTTGAATGGAAATGTGCTCCTAGTTACATGAAGAAGAGCCAGGCTGGGAGAGGCCATCCATAAAAGCCATGTAGAGAATTCAGATTTTGCTGTCTGTGTAAGAGGAAGAGTTTTTTTTTTTTTTTTTTTTTTTTGAGAAAACCATGACCAGTGTTACCCTGAGATGGCAAGAAATGGGTCTTGTGGGTATGAAATCTGTTGTTTAAAAAGATCACACAGGGGCTGAAAGAAGTAGTTTATTTGGTAGACTACTTACCTAGCATGCATGAGGCTCTGGATCTGATCTGCAGCACGACATAACACTGCATGGTGGCACCTACCTGTTGTCCCACCACTTGGGAGGTGAAGGCCTCCTGGGCTATATAGGTATTTCAAAGCCAGCCTGGGCTATATGATGCCTTGTCTCAAAATTAAACAAACAAACAAACAAACAAAAATAATGTAAGAAATGTTGAAGTTTTTGTAGTGAGAGAGCAAGAATTTGTATTTGATTTCCTTTAGGGGTGTCGTTTTTGAGGACTGTTTAATCCAACATAGGGCCAGGCTTACAGCAGCTTGGTGAATTCTGAGCCCTGAGATGGAGAAAGTCAGTGCTAAGTATATCTTCCACATCCGAGTGCCCTCCTTCATGAGGGGTCCTTGATGCCATGTCTGCCTGGTTAATCTTTGATCCTGATTCTGTAGGCATAGAACATGAGACTCTTCATCTCAGGGCTGTGGGTTTGAGCCCCACATTGGGTGCCAAAATGTAGGTGTATCAAAGAGTTCCGCAATGGCTCAGAATGGAGTATTAAAAAGGTTTGTTTATTTGGGGATAAACTCACAGTAAGGGTAGTCCTCTGTGTGTGCTGGAAACTGGAAACTGAATCCAGGAGAAAAGAGGGTCATACACGCTTTTTGTCTGTACTTATAGTATCTAAGACCACACCCAAAATGGGCTGGTATCTGAAAGGCTATTGGCTGAAGGAGTTTGTACAATATGCTTCCCACTTTCTAATCATACATAGCGTGTATGATTTTTAAGAAAAATATGCACATATTTTTAGAAAAATATCTATACTTATATATTTTTAGAAATATATATATGGTTTCTCTGTGTAACAGCCCTGGCTGTCTTGGAAGTCACTCTGTAGACTAGGCTGAACTCACTGTGTAGATCAGGATGGCCTTGAACTCACAGAGATCTGCCAGCCTTTGGCTGCCTCCTGAGTGCTGGGATCAAAGGTGTGCACCGCCACTACCTGACTTGTTCCTAATATTTACTGTAAAATTTCCCTCTTTCTCTTCTCTCTCTGGCTTTTTGTCTGACACACAACCTCAGTGCCATCCAGTTGTGGAAACTTTGGATACAGAAGCACAGAAACAAACAAAAATAGCAAAAAACAAATCTTAATGACTGCATCGTTCACAGCAAAGGGTGACAGCTTCTACGGGAAACATTTACTCGCCCTGTGATTGGGGAAACCGCCAGGGATTGCCTCCAGCTGTTGTGCTCAAGGCAGTGCAGGGGGCAAATGCTTTGCCATCCAGAGAAGTGGGAGCAGCCTGCAGGATATGTAGGTGGAGTCCTTAGAGATGGCAGGACTGACGGACCTAGAAGAGCAGCGGTGCTCAGCCTTGGCTGACCTTTATGGAAGCTAAACAACCAGCTTGGCCCCAATACAGAGAGTTTTATTTATCTGAATTAAGGAGCCAATTTGATAGGTTTTAAAAATGATGGAGGAGCCGGGCGATGGTGGTGCACGCCTTTAATCCCAGCACTCGGGAGGCAGAGGCAGGTGGATCTCTGTGAGTTCGAGACCAGCCTGGTCTACAGAGCTAGTTCCAGGACAGGCTCCAAAGCCACAGAAAAACCCTGTCTCGAAAAAACCAAAAAAAAAAAAAATAAATAAAAAATAAAATAAAATAAAAATGATGGAGGAGACACTAAAACAGCCAGGCTGGCAAGTGACTGGGACCCAGGAGAGGCATTTTTCTGGAGAAGGGGGACATTAAAGAGCTGGGGATAATGCATGCCTTGGATGGGGATCAGTTCGGGAACAGGCAGGACGAGAAGATGGAACAGAAAACCCTTGGGCAAACCCACCCTGTGGCAGAGAGCAAGGAGGAGCCAGCGGAGAAAAACCCACAGAAGTAATTCTCTTGTTAACTGTGACGTGTGTTAATTCAGGTCATTAGTGTAGATTTTGTAAAGCGGCTATCTTTTACGATCTAGTGTGGGCTATAGATCAGGATGTATCTTAAGTGACTGATTCATACATATAAATTTATATGGATATTTAATTATTTATTTGATTGACAGACTGATGGCACTTAAGGTTAGTTCTTTCTATCACCAATGTACAAGACATGACCTTTAATTTTTACCATCAGCAAATACCCATGTCTGCTTCCAAGTTTACTTAAAAGACAAGTGCTAGGAAGTAACATTTTTCAAGATCCTCTTTTATTTTCTGGATTCAAAGTCAGCTGTCACTTTTGCCATAAATTCTTTGAGGCATGAAATAGCCTGCCAGTTGTCTATTGCTCTGAAAGTTAATGAATGGTTATCAATTTATCATGGGTAATAACCTAACTGCAGATTTGTGAAGAGGGCATTCTGTCACTCCCAAGCACGGTGGCCTCCAGGCAGTAACTGTGCCTTTCAGGACCAGAGTTCAGAGGTACAGCGTCCCCAGAGGCTTTCCAGAGCTCGGGTATTGAAACCATACCGTTCGGTGATAGCCTACGGAAACAGTAGCTAGTTATAGCTGGTGGTGTGTCACAGATTGTGGGTAGGTTTTTGTTGTGAGATTGTAAGTGGAATTTCCTGAACACTGTAGCATTTTAACCTTATTAATGTTGCTTTAAATATCTTAGATATACTTATTTCTGGCTAATTTGTACTGTCCAAGTGTGGCTGCTTCCCAGCCCTCTGGCCTCCTGTTAGGTAGTTATGACTATGGACACAGGACTCTTTCAGGAACCCTATTTTTCAAGGCATATTTTTTCCACCCTCGACAAACAATGTGACATCAGCATTAACATTTACTTTTTCAGATCAGGGACTTGGAATTGGCCATATCTTTTTTTTTTTCTTTCACAAACAAACCGGGCCAAGTGTCTCTCAATCTTGCCGCTCATGCCCTGAGGACAGCATCATAACTCAGGGTTTGTTGGGTTCATGAGAACCATCCTCCCCCGTTTCCACTACAAACTGTTGTAGTGAGTTCTGTTCAGGACAGGAGGGTTTAACCTCTTAAAGGATTTTGTGTTTCACCCTGGTCAGAGCAGTCCAGCAGCAGTCATGCCTGTGTGGTTAAATGTGTTCATGGTTGGTCATAACCGTAGTATCGGTCTTGGGCGCTTCATCTGCAAATGGAGCCTTTGTATCCGTTTAATTGACTCATTCAATTAGAGTTTGGCCCAGTGGCTTATATTATAGTAGTGGCTACTTAATTTTATTGTTTATTATATTTTAATGAAGAATAACACTGTTGAGAGTTGAGGCCTCACCCCGTTGCAGATAGCCTCTACCAGTTATTGCCATTATTTTTGATTATTTATTTGCCCGCGTACATTTAAGAGCCTCTAAGATTTCATTCTGGTTGCCTCTCAGAGTTTTCTAAAGTTTATGCGGGATGTTAGAGCGAATGCTCCCGCCTCACTCCCTTCTTTGCATGGATTGCTTTGTGCTTCCCATGCATGTCTCCCCAAGCACACAGCGAGCATTTCTCCTGCTACCATCACAGCTCATGTACAGTTGGTTGGTCCAACTGTGACATTGGAAGCCCTCTTCCTGCCACTCGGGGTACTGTAGCTTCTCAAGGAAGTGAACTGTCTCATAAAAATATTTCCTAGAGGGAATTCCAGTTTCCTGGGGATTTATTTTTTTAGGTGCGTGATCTGTACCCCGTGTGTATGTGTGTTGCTGGGGAGTTGCTCAGCTCACTTTCTCCCCTTTTATTCAGCCCATGGTCTGGTATCTTCCCACCTCAGTCAACCTAACCTAGACAACTTCTGGAGGACACGCCCAGAGGCTAATCTACATAATCTCTTACTGGTGTGCTGGAGGTGTGGCTTCTAGGTGACTGTGTTAAGATCTCTTCCCTTTAATTCTCGCAGTGTTTTGCCTACGTGTTTGTGTATCCACCGTGATCATGCTTGGTGCCCACAGACTCAGAAGAGGACACTGGATACCCTGGAACTGGGACAGAGTTATGGATGATTGTGAACCACACTGTAGGTGCTGTGAATTAAACCCAGGTCCTCTGGAAGAGTAACAAGTACTTACAACCCCAAGCCACCTCTCCAGCTCCCTCCTGGGTAAATCCAGATATACTCAAATTTTTATTTTAGCCATTACAGTTATACATTTTCATTGAAATAGGAACTACAGATTAAAAAAATTAATTTCAGTTTTAGTGACTAGTGAAACTAATATTTTTATAGTATATATTTCAGTTTTTACTATTTGGACATAGAAATAATGCTGATTTTTTATATATTCAAGTTTTTAATCTACTAGTAGTTAACTTTTTTTCGTTTGTAGATAAAGTCATACTACTGGTATACACAAATTTTTTTTTACTTCGTTTTTGTGACAGAGTTTCATGTAGATGGCTCTGGCAGTCATGGGACAGCACTGATGTGGCTTTAAACTCTTCTCTACAACTTGCCAGCTGTGTGTCTCTGTGTCTGGGTCTCCTTGTCTGTTAAATGGGGCAGCAATATGGCACCTCATGAATAGCAGCGGGGTGAGTGTTGTATCAGGGTTCTCTAGAGGAATAGGGCTTCTAGAATGACTCTCTCTCTTCCTCTCTCTCTATGTACACACACATACATGTATATGTACACATATACATACACACACACATATAACTAAAGGGGTTTTATTGGAAGGACTTACAGACCTTCAACAATGGCAGCGTGAATGGAAAACCCAGGAATCTAGTAGTTGTTCAGTCTACAAGGCTGAATGTCTCAGGTGGTCTTCAGTAGATGCTGGAATCCTAATGCCAGTAAAGGAATGGACTTGCTAGCGAGGTGAGAACTAGCAGGCACAGAGCAAAATTGTTCTTCTTCCATGTCCTACATAGGCTTCCAGCAGATTTGGCCAAAATAAAAAACCTCTGCACCTCCAAGGTCTGGACTAGAAATGGATCCGCCCACTTCCAACCAAGCCACATATGTTATATTCATGCCTCACAGGTGTGCTCTCCGTTTCTGCATGGCAGTTCAGTCTGGGTGTGGTCAAGTTGACAAGCAAGAGCAGTAGAGTAGCCATCACAAATGTTACATGAGTTAAACGATTTGATGTTTGTGGAATGGAGAAACAGTGTTTGATACACAGGAAGCACCAGCGTAATGTTTGATGAATAGAAAGCGCATATCTCCCAAACATTGTGAAACACTTAAAAATTGGTGTTAAAAATGATGGGTGGGTGGGGGGAGATGGGTCGGGGTTAAGAGCACTTGTTCCTCTTTTGCAGAGGGCTGAGTTTGGTTTCCAGCACCCACATGGCTACTCACAACCATCTGTAACTCCAGTTCCAGGGGATCTGATGCCTAGTGCACCTGCAGACACAAACACACAAAATAAATACATCTAATAAAAATAAAATTTCATGAAAATTATTTTGAAAAGGTGGGTGGGACTTCCTTGTGTCTTCTGTATTTTAACCGTTATGCTTCTGTTCCTCGCTGCTCACTGGCATTCCTAGGAAAGTACTTATTAGGGTTCAATGTTACATTTTTAATTTTCAAAGATGTTAACCACATAGTTTTCTATTCTTTTTTCCCCTCAAGGTGAGAAGTATGGTGTGGTTTTGAAATTTTATTTGTTTTAGCACCCAGGAGATAGCCTTCTAACCAGAGCGAATGCAGGGTGAATTAACGAAGCAGTTCTGTGTCAGAGAGTTTCCTAGTATTGAACTGTCCATCCTTGGGACTGCAACGAACCCTGTGTCTGTTTTCTATTCAGTGCACATCTGAATTCTCCTAAGGATTAACAGTTTTGAATCAAAATTAATAAGTGAAACTTACTGTGAACTTCTTTTTTCTTTTTTGGTGTCCTACGATTTGCCACAAGGCAAGTGCTCTACCACCAACTGCATGTTTATCTCTGCTCGTAATTATTAGTGAGTTTTGTCATATTTTGGTATTAGCATAATATTAGCATAGTGTTGCAGACATTTGTCATTTTCTCTTCTTTCTCTATACTCTAACAAGATTTAAGTTTTATAGCCTATTTCAGGTTTTTTTTTTTTTTTTTTTTTTTGAGACAGAGTCTCACTGTCCTGGAATCCACTATGTAGACCAGACTGGTTTCGAACTCACAGAGATCTGCCTGTCTCTTTCTTCTGAGTGCTGGGATTAAAGGAATGTACCACCACACTTGGCTTATTATTTATTTACTTGTTTATTTGTATGTATGAGTGTTTTGTCTTCGTGTATGTCTGTGTACTTTGTGTGCCCATAGAGATCAGAAGAAGGTATTGGAGCCTCTGGACTGGAATTATAGACAGTTGTGAGCCATGATGTGGGAGCTGGAAATAAAACCCTGTAGGAGGAGAGAGCTGCTTGTTGGTTTCTGGCCGCCCGGCTAGCTTAGCCCTGAAATAATCACACAGAAACTGTATTAATTAAAATCACTGCTTGGCCCATTAGCTCTAAATTCTTACTGGCTAACTCTTACATATTAATTTAACCCATTTCTCTTAGTCTGTGTATCGCCACATGACTGTGGCTTACCAGCTAAAGTTCCCAGCGTCTGTCTCAGGCTGTGGATCCATGGCGTTCCTCTGACCCCGCCTAGTTCTGTTGTTCCCTGCCATAGGCTCAAAGCAGTTCTTTATTCATTAACCAATAAAAGCAACACATAGAAGGACCTCCCACACCAAACCCAAGTCCTCTGGAAGAGTAGCAAGTGCTCTTAACCACTGAGCAATCTCCTCAGCCAGGTATTTCAGGTTTTTAAAAGGTTGTTAAATTGGGACATGAATTGCACAGTTTAGTTCTGCTTTTAGCTTTTAAAGGTGAAGAGACAATAACTTGTTTACTGTTACTTAGCAACAGGCCTTTGAGGGCTTAAGGGGCTGAGGCTGTTATGGGGAAGAAATAATATTTATGGAGCATTTTCTTAAGGATTTACTTTGAGACAGGGTCTCATTCTGCAGGTGGGGCTGGCCTAGAATTCCCTCGTGTGGAAGGCCTTGTCTCACAGCCCTGGGGTGCTGAGTGCGGGTTCAAGTCATGCAGGAGTCCATTTCTTAGGCATTTGAAAAACAGTCTGCTTACTCTCCTCCCACTCCTGTCCCTGTCTTATCCCTTCCCTCCCCACTCCCTCCCTCCTCTTCCTCATGTTTGAGCGAGGATCTCAGTATTTCCCCCAGGCTAACCGACCTTAAACTCCTTTCTTAGCCTGGTAAGTTCTCAACTTGCAGGCATATGCCACGCCTAGCTAGCGTCATACTTTTAATGTTCTCATTAAATGCGGATTTTGCATGGAGGATTCTTATGTCAGAATAAAACATTGTATGCATATATACACACACATATGTAGTGTATATATGTTGTATACCATATAAAACACACAGTATTTGTATGTATACAAACATATATACACATGTATTTATATGTATAAATACATAAGAATATATTTTTACAAAAACAATAGATTTTGTGTTTTTGACTAGTTTTGAGTGTAAAAGTGTAGTCAATGTTTGTACTGTGCTCCTCAAACACATGTAGCTGCTCTCACTGTCTACATCCTACACCAAAGTTCAGTTGTTAAAACTTCCTTTACAATTGTTTCGGTTGACACATCTTCCAGTATCTGAAGTTTGCACTAAGATTCACTTAGTGTTGCATATTCTCAAGATTTTGTCGAGTCAGTAGTGACACACATCCTGTCCTGCACATCCCTTGCTCTCCCTAAATTCTGGCCCCCACCGCTCTTTTTGCTGCCTCTACCGTTCTTGCCTTTCCCCAGATGTCACATGTGTTTGGATCATACTGTGCATAACCTTTTCAAACGCCCCTCTTTCACTTTGTAGCATGCATTGAAAGTTGATCCTTGCTTTTGTGGCTTAACAGCTCATTTCCTTTTAGGACTGAATAATCCATTGTCTGAATACAATTCTGTTGCTTTTGAATGACTAAATGTCTTGTCAGTGATCTAATAAATACTTATTGAAAGCCAACAAAGTACTTTGCCAATCTCCTTGGCTCTAGGCACACAAAAGTGATCGAAACAGAAAGGAATGTTCCCTTGTGGAATCTCCTGCATGTTTGTGGTTTAATTATGTTTGCCTTCTAGCCCATCAACCCATTTGGAGAGTCTACCTTCTTTTTGGGACTTTTCAAGTGTGGTAATAGCCAGATATTTCCACTAGGTGGCAGTAGGGTCATATATAATGAGCAGTTTGCATGGCAAGCCCACTATTTTGTTTATAAACACAGTTCTTTTTATGCTAAATTTAAATGCTTGTAATAACCCTCCAGATATAACCACTGATTAACATGGTGCTTTAAAATTATCATTTTAAAGTCAGCATATGATATAATAGATTTTGTTATGACAGGACCCCCACCAAGCCCATTCTCCCAGGGATTCTCTGTGTAGCCCTGACTGTCTTGGAACTCAACTCTGTAGACCAGGCTGGCTTTGAACTCAGAGATCTGCCTGTTTCTGCCTTCCAAGTGCTGGGATTAAAGGCATATGCCGCCACACCTGGGAATTTTAATAAAGTATGTTTTTCAGGATAAATCTCAATATGTATAATTTCTTAAATTCTTCAATTTTTTAAGTGTATTTATTTTCTGTGTAGGAGCATCTTGATTGTGTATGACTGTGGACCTCTTAGGTGCTTTGTACCTGCAGGGGCAGGAAGAGGAGAAATGTCAGCTCCCCTGGAACTGGAGTTACCACGTGGGTGATGGAAATTGAACTTGGAAGAGCAACCAGTGCCCTGAACTTCTGAGCCACCTCTCCATCCCAGTTCCTAAGATTCTGGGGTTTGTCTTCCTTTGACTAATGAGACATTTACTGCAGTCCTCAATCAGGATAGGCACTGGTCTAGTATTGTGGGTTCAGAGCTGAATAATTGTTCCTTTTTGTCCTTGAGACATCACAGTCTGACATGGGAGACCAGCTGGGTTGAGGATACAGTACAAGTGTCTGTGCCTTACGTGTTCCGTTAGATGATGCTGACAGATGCACGCCTGTGTAACCCGAAGTCCTGCTAAAGTATAGATGATTAATGCTCGGGGTGGCCGTGTGCAGGCTGGGCAGTCAGAGGGACAGTTGTGTGAAGATGGCTGAAGCCGGCATTTTTGAGAGAGTGGCCTGCTGTCCTGGGTCATTATTTACCAGTTGAACTTCGGTCCCTCGGAGCCTTTCATGTGCTTTGTCCAGATGGTTTGGTCTTTCTCTCTCACTTGTTAAAGCAGTACACACGTGTCAGGAGAGACGGAGGCTAGCTTTCTATGAGGGAGGCCTTTGTCCTTGGTTTCTGCTGACACAACGGAAAGATTCCTCAACCCAGTAGCAACCGGCTGTTGGGTCACAGGATCAAATGGCCCGGTGAGGGCTACAGGCTTCGCTGGATGTCCTCTGTGCCAGGCGCCAGCCTGAGAGTGAGCACCTCTTTCAGGAGCCCCAAGCCCTGGGTCCTTTTTATTCCATCTCTTGTTGAGAATGTCAGCAAGAAGACCGACTTGCAGAAGATTCTAGAACTCATGTAATCCCTCATAGCCAGAGGGTCATATCTTAACACCCAGGCCCTCCGACTCCACAACAAATTTTCCACTTATCACAAGAAGGAATTTTAAGTTATACTGAAAAAATGTCACAAAAATCAAATGGAGATTTTTAAACTTGCTTTTATCCTATTTGTGGAAAATGGATGAAGACCACACAAGGCAACAGCAAATGATTACTCATTCAGGGGCTTCTCTGTATGGCAAGGCTGTCAGTTATTCTTGCATTGGATAGCGGGCAAAGTTTAGAGTGGAGACAAGCAAAGCCTTCAGGTATGTCCCTACCGGAAGACAAGGGAAGCCGTCAGGTGTGCCCTGACTAGAAGCTGTTTGTGTAGAAAAGAATGTTCCAGGAAAAGCAGGGATCCCAGCACCTAGAGGCTCTAGGATTGCGAGTTCCAAGCCAAAACCAAATCAAACAAACAAACAAAAAAATCCCCTCAACTAACCTAAACAGACAGACAGACAGATAGACAGACAGACAAAAACCAACAGCATCCTCTGGTTGGTTCTGAATGGAAGTGGGAGAAAATCTGATTATTTAACTCCAGTTGCTGGAGAAAGCCATTTGGAATCAAAGTGTTGCCCACATTCCTTCTAAAGCCTTTGGAGGAGGATCCTTTCCTAGCTGTGACTCCTGCCACACCCTGACGTTCCTTGCTGTGCAGTTCCACACTGTGGTTCAGCCTCTGTCACATGACTAGTTCTTGTGCATCTGAGTCCCTTTCCCTGTCAGACCATGTCAGTGCATAGAGAGCTCGCTCTATGCAAATATGGCCTCATCTCAGAGCTTCCCCTACTCAAGGATGACCTCATCTTAGAGCTCCCCCTACTCAAGGATGATGTCATCTCAGAGCTCCCCCTACTCAAGGATGATATCATCTTAGAGCTCCCCCTCCCTACTCAAGGATGATGTCATCTCAGAGCTCCCCCTACTCAAGGATGACCTCATCTTAGCTAATCATATCCGCAGAGACTCTGTTTACAAAGAGAGTTTTGGGGGTATGTACTATTACTATTACTCTACTGCAATGCTTTGTAGAAAGTCATCTGACAATATCTAAGTGTATGGTTGGACATCCTAATCTGTTCCCTTGGTGTCCATTACTGTCACTAGGCTCACATCACATGTGGTCATGTTTGCCCTAACTTTCTAAGGATAAAAAATATTTACATTAGATAGTGTCAGACTTTGCTCCTCATGAAGGTTGTTTAAGATACTTTAAGTACTTTACTTTTTGGAATAAATTTTAGGATTATGTAAATTTTTTTAGAAAAGCCTGCTGGGGTTTTGATTGGGATTGCTTTCAGTCTGTTGAACAATTTGATTTCTTCTTAGTTGGAGTTTTCCGTTCCTCTGGCTAGGAGTGCTTTTCACTGGTGTTCTGGAGTGGTGTGAAGTGGCTCGGGATGGTGTAGGTCCACATTGCCTGCATTTTCGCCTGTCATGAGTGTATCCTCAGCACAGTCTGGCACATGACAGCGCTTACTTAGCAAGTAGCTTTGACTGTAAATGATTTGATGAGTGAAGGTTCTTTATTTTGCTTTTCAGTAGAGCAATGGTATCTAAGAAAGGAGATGATTTGAACCACGGTGTTAAAACCCAGATTTAAAAGCAGAAAAACAGCCAGGCATGGTGGTACATGCCTTTAATCCCAGCTCCTGAGCCAGAAACAGATAAATCTCTGTAAGTCTGAGCATAGCCTGGTCTACAGAGCAAGTTCAAAGACAGCCAAAACTACACAGAGAAACCCTGTCTTGAAAAACAAAAACAAGAACAACACATACACACAACCCCCGTCAAAAACGAAACAAAACAAACAAACAAAACCCCTAAGCCAGGAAAACAAACAAAATCCAGTAGTTGACTAAAAATCTAGTATATCTCAGCATTGGGGAGGCAGAGGCAGGTGGGTCTCTGAATTCAAGGCTAGCCTGGTCTACACAGCAATTTTTAAGCCAACCAGGTACAAAGTGAGACCTTGTGTCACAAACAAACAAACTAGCAAAACCACAACCCCAAAAAACCCAAGTTACAAAAACTGAGCTAGAGCTACTTCCTGCCAAATTTGGGAATGTTGACTAGTAAAAAGAAAACGTTTTGATTAAGCCTTAAACAACACAACACT
>NC_022013.1:85087141-85091511 GCF_000317375.1 Microtus ochrogaster
CTCCTCCTTCTCCTCTTCCTCCTCCTTTGTCATGGAAAACAGGGCCTTGAGCAGGCTAAGCAAGTGCTCTAACTAGTGGACTACATCCCTAGTGAGGAAACATGTTAAGGTCAAGATCCTTTAATACATAGTAGTATATAAAAGGCTACTAGAATTTGAAAAGAAAGAGATTTTTTTTCCTCTATTGCTCAGTACTGAACACTTAGTCCTGTGCGTGCTAAGGAAACATCCTACCACCAAGCCACATCCTTAGATGCCATACTAGATGCCTCCTGATGAGTATAGATGACCCGCAGACAACTTGTTCTAATATGTGTGTATTAGATTCAGGCAAGGGCCATGACTGTGTGTAGAACACTGGGTGAAGGCTTTTCAGAGTGCAGAATCTGCACACAGTGTCACAGTTTCAGGGGGAACTCTACCTCTGCAATGGGGATCTGATCGCTACTACATACAGGTGGCCCGGACTTGGCTTGTCTGTTATGATGCAATGTGAAATACACAGCGACCGTGAAGGGTCGCACAAAAAAGTTTAACAGATCTAATCGAATCTCTACTGAACTTCAAGAAAGTTCAGAGAAGCAAGTGGACTGCGTCGTGAATAATCCACATAAATTCAAAATGCAAGACACAACAGGACTAGTTTCTGAAACTTTAAATAAAACAGAAAAGATGGGTGTGTGTGACATCTCTAGGCAACAGGAAACTAAAGAGGCAATTACCAGCCGTGATATGTGATCCAGGCTGAAAGGGGGAAATTAGAACAGGGTTTTGTATTTTTCTTTTTAAATCAGCTGGATGATTTTGTAGATGCACACTAGATAATACTGTACATTGTGGTCGCCTAAGAGATGATTCTTCTCTTCGGAACGACATGCTGAAGGTTTTAGGGATGGGTAAGATTTCTTAAACTTTCAATTGGATGAAGAAAAGAGCACACGTGAGTATGTGTGAGAGATGGAACAGACATGGCAAATTGCTAACACATGTTTAAGTGGGGGGTGCGTGCTAGTGGTTATTAGATCTCGAGCCCCAGAACGTTTCTCCTTGATAAGTGGGAGGAAAACAATCCCTTTAAAAAGCTGAGTGAAACAGTAGAGCTCAGTAACCCACGTGACAATTACCTGGCCATTAATCCCCTGAGCAGAGGAGGCTGCCTAGCCTTTCCCAAGGTGGTGAATGAAGAATTGACTCGGAATGGAGCGGGCCTGGCTCCTGTGATTTATGATGCGTATGTGTTGTGCGAGCTCTCCTCTGAGCGTACTTCTATAGACTTTAAAGTTGAGAAAGAAATATTGGAAAGACAATCATCCCCTGGATTGAGACAATCAATCTTACAAGACAGGTGAGAGCTTTGGAATGTGGCCTCTGCTTTGTCTCTGTCGCTGCCTGTGTCTCCCTTGTGTTCTCTCCCCTCTCTTCCTGACATATTTGTGAGGGAATCTTCTAGAAGTTATGCCCCTCCAACACTTAACAAGTATTTTTAGTATTTTCATTTTGTCATAAGCTTGAAATTTTCCTCAAAAAATTGTGTCTCCCAACTTTTTTTTTTGCTGTTAATCAACTATTTGTATTAAAGGTATGGATTTTACAAGTTCATTTTTTCTCACGATGCATTTTTGTCCCTTAATATTCAGAAAATTAATGTGATCACCACATTAGCAGGTTGCCCATTTTCTCCAAGAAGTGGAAAACCTTGCAGATTGCCACATGTGCTGACGAGCTTCATGCCAGCTTCACACAATCTAGAGTCCTTTGGAGAGGGGGAACCTCAGTTGAGAATTGGATTGTGAGATGATTGACGTGGAAGTGCCCAGCTCCCTGGAGTCAGAGCTACTACCCCTGGACTGGAGGTCCTGGGTCTGTAAGAAAGCAGGCTGAACAAGCTGGGAGGGAGTCAGGAGGCAGCACACCTTTATGGCCTCCCCTCTTGAGGCTACTTCTTCAGGTTCCTGTCCGAGTTCCTGCCCTGTTCCTCTGTGATTTAGATTTAGAAGCTGTAAGCTGAGACAAACCCCCTCTTCTCCAAGTTACTTTTGGTCATAATGTTGATCACAGCAATAGAAACACTAAGACACCTTACTCTTAAACGTAGTTTCCAAAGGAAAACCGAACAGTGCCACATTTCACATCTTAGTAAAGTCTCCATTTTGGTGATAGTTTAAGAATTGTCAATATTCCTCTGAATTGGGCTGTTGTGGCTGGAGTTAGAGATGGTTGTAATCTGCCATGTGGGTGCTGGAAATTGAACCCTGGTCCTCTGTAAGAGCAGCTAGCCATCTTTCTAGCCACTAGCGTAATTTTAAAAGGATTTGGAGAGATTAAATGTAATGTACTATTAGATTCCCCCCCTTTTTATGTAATATAATTTAATATAATTGTAGACTCCAACAATAGAATCATAAGAAATATACCAATTTAAGTTGATACATTTTTTTCCTATATTGTTAAATTCTTTATATATAGAGATGTCTTGGACATACTGAAGTGTATTCTTGGATTATAATAAATTCAAAATCGGCAAAACTGAGAAAAACAAAATATTCCTAAACCTAGGGTATGCTATTCTTATGACCATATATGTTGATGCTGTATGTGGCTATTCTGGAGAAGATATGGGGGTACAGACAGTGGGGTGCAGCACTTCCCACAGCTGTGTGCTGAAAAGCTCCTCCTTTGTTTTTCCATAAATTTATTTATTCATTTAAGATTTTTTAATAATTCTATATATTGATGCCTTGCATATTGATGCCCCTCCTTTCTTTCTTTAGTTTCAAAGCAGGGTTTCCCCATGTAGCCCTGGTTGTCCTGGAACTCACTGTGTAGGCCAGGCTGGCCTGAAACTCAGAGATCTTCCTTCCCCTGCCTTTGCCTCCCAAGTGCTGGGATTAAAGGTGTGTGCCACCACCGCCATATTGACCTCCCATCCTGCCAACGATCCTCTTCCCTATACGCCTCTCTGTCTCTCTCATGTTCATGTGTTATTGTTTTGTTGCTCAACAAGATTAACTGATGCCACCCGTGTGACGTGGTTTTGGAGCTATCCGTTGGAACCTGATGGTGTAGCAGAGACTCACAACTAAACACATCAATTTCCCTCCCATAATGTCCTGATAGCCAGTAGTTAAGCTGAGAGGCAAAGGGCAACAAGGGCCATGGTTGTTGAGAGTGTTGGTCTTGTGTGGTTGACCTGAGTTTATGATGACAGCCTCTAGAATCTAGGACATGGAGTTTGCAGCCTTCCCTTACCTCCTGCCTCTTACTTCCTAGCCCCTCTTCCACAATGAGCCCTAGATGGGGTTGTAGAAATTATTGTTTTAGGGCTAGGCCTACTGTAATCACATTTCAATTTCTGCATCTTTGGCAGCTAAGAGTTTCTTTCTCTCTTTCTTTGGACAGGTCTTACTGTGTAGTTTGGGCTGATGTGGAACTCATAGTCTTTCTGCTTCTACCTCCCTAGTGCTGGGAGTAGTATGTACCACCATGCCTGGGAGTCTTAATAATTTTTAAAAACTTTAAAATTTTATTTTACTTATGGTTTGTGTATAAGTATGTTGGTGTATCACATGTGTCCAGTACCAACAGAGACCAGAGGATGGCATCGAATCTCCTGAAACTGGAGTTATAGACAGTTGTGAGCTGCCAGGTGGATCCCGGGAATTGAACACAGATCCTCTGCCCTTAACCTCTGAGCCGCCTCTCCAGCCTCCAGTCTTAACAATTTTGCCAGTAGAATTAGCTACATTAACAGTGTTGTGTAGCCGTTACCACCACTGTCTCCAGAGCTCTTTTTCCCTCTCAAACATGAAACTTTTCCCCTATCAAACATTGACCCTATAATCTGAAAGCCTTATTGTTTGGCAGTTTCATACATTTATATAAAGAATTTAGTATTTTTCAGCCCATTCCCTTTCCTCCTTCCTCCCCCAGAAATCCTTATCCCAAAACAAGCTTTTGTGATTTTTTTTTTTTTTGTTTGTTTTTTGAGACAGGGTTTCTCTGTGGCTTTGGTGCCTATCCTGGAACTAGCTCTTATAGACCAGGTTGGCCTCGAACTCACAGAGATCCACCTGCTTCTGCTTCCCAAGTGCTGGGATTAAAGCCCGGCTAAGCTTTGGTACTTTCATGGCTTCTTTCAGTGTGACCCATTGAGTGTAATTTGTTTCTTGACTAAAGGTGGGCAGGAGGCCATTTACTGGAGCAAAGACAACTTGTGAGTGGCTACTGAAGAAAATAATACTCTGTGCCCCAGCAACTGTTATTCGCCAGTATTCCTTCAGGGATGGGGGAGACCTCACGGTCCCCTCCCCATCTAATGTGAAATGTTTGTCAGGCCCAGTCATGTGCAGGCCTTGCGTGTATGTCAGGCC
>NC_022013.1:85091611-85093237 GCF_000317375.1 Microtus ochrogaster
CCTTGCGTGTATGTCAGGCCCTGTCATGTGCAGGCCTTGTGTGTATGTCAGGCTCAGTCATGTGCAGGCCTTGCGTGTATGTCAGGCCCTGTCATCTGCAGGCCTTGCGTGTATGTCAGGCCCTGTCACGTGCAGGCCTTGTGTGTATGTCAGGCTCAGTCATGTGCAGGTCTGGAGTGTCAAACCAAATGTACCTGCAGTGAGCTCCTGAGTGCCATTGCTGCACCATGTCTAGGAGACATATTTTTGCAGAACATCACTCCATCCTCTGGCTCTTACAATTCTCTGCCCCCTCTTCTGAGATGTCCCCTGAGCTGTGGAGGTGATGCAGCCATATCACCAAAGGCTGAGCACGCCACCGTCACGTCTTACCTTGTTAATCACTGGCTGCTGCAGTCCAAAGCCTCCCTGCTGGAGCCTGGCGCAGCACTCAGCCCGGATGGCGCATGGGGGCTGCTTTTCTTCTCCCATGCTCTGTGAGTCTCACCATTCCACTTACATAAGCGGAGTCACGGTTTCTGTGTTTTAGTGGCCGGCATAGTTTCATCCAGGTTTGTCTATTTTATGGTATGTATGGGCTTTTCTTTCCGTTTTAAGAGTAATAATTCAATTGTATTTATACATGTATATAGTATTTTGTTCATCCATTTGTCAGTTGACATTTTCATTGATTCTACCTTTTGATTATTGTGAATAATATACCACAGCAGGGCTTGGTGGGGCACATGGTAAGCCACACACACACACACACACTCACACACACACTCACATACACACACTCACACACACACACACCTCCCTCTCTCAAATGCAGCTATGAGTGTACATATGTTCTCAGAACTTTGATGTCAATCTTTGGGTATATAATAGTATCTACTGTTTTGTTCTCCATGGTTTCAGTTATCTGTGGCAACAGTCATCCAAAAGTTGAATGGAAGGTCCCGGGAATACCAAATTTATGGGCTTTGGGATAGTGTGCTGTTCGGGGTGATGCGATGACGTCTCAAGCTGTCCGACTCTGACCTGGAGGATGCATCATCTCTATGTGCAGCGCATCCAAGCCGTGTATTCTGCCTTGTCACCAGTGTCCGTCTATGTCACTCGCTAAACTGTTTCAATCCCACAGTGCTCAATTCTTCAGGGTCTGGGGTACAAGGGGAGTGATGTTGGCAGGTCACATGCCAAAGAGAAGCCGTCAAGTGTGTTACATATAATCACATATTATATGTAACATAATACATATATTATATTACATAATACATAATATATTACAGTACAGGAAAATAGTCTTAAAGACCACATTTCTTTAAATTTTATGACAGCATATTATAAATTTATTATTACTGTTAATTTTTTGCTATGCCTAACTTATAAATTAAGCTTTATGATAGGTATGTAGATTTAAGGGAAAAGGAAAATACTGGAAAGTATTAGTAATAACTGTTATTTCAGGGATCAGCAGGGGAACTTGGAGCTTATCTCCCACAGGTATCGGGGAGCAAATCTCCCAAAGTTATTGGGGAGCAAATCTCCCACAGGTAGTGGAAAACAGTGTCACCCACAGGGGACTACTGTATACCTGGAAGTGGAGTTACTGCTTCTGGGTCATTTCTGTTTTTTTTTTTT
>NC_022013.1:85094557-85095923 GCF_000317375.1 Microtus ochrogaster
ACAGAAGCTTCTCAGTCTCAGGAGGTCCCATTTATTCAATGAGGCCCTTAATGTCTGTGCTGCTGGGGTTATACATAGGAAGTGATCTCCTGTGCCCATCTGTTGTAGAGTACTTCCCACTTTCTCTTCTATCAGGTAAAGTGTGTTCAGACTGATATTGAGGTCCTTAATCCATGTGGACTTGATTTTTGTGCATGGTGATAGATCATTTCTGTTTTAATTTTAAGAAACATCACGTTTTCAGACACAGCTGCATCAGTTTCCATTCCCACTGGCCGTGTACAGGTTCCTTACTGCTCCATACTGTGATCCATATATTCTCCCCTCCCCTCTTCCCTCCCTCTTTCTTCTGTAGGCAGCTTTTTTTTTGTCCCGTCTGCCAGGTCCCAAATAACCACACAAAGAGTTATTTTTAAGTGCTGGTTGATAGCTCAGTTTATCTCTAACTAGCTCTTTTTAATTGTTTTTTTTAGTTGATTTCATTGAATTCTACATTTTTCTCTGCTCCCCTCCCCTTCAGTCCTCTCCCATAATCCCCACGCTCCCAATTTACTCAGGAGATCTTGTCTTTTTCTACTTCCCATGTAGATTAGATCCATGTATGTCTCTCTTAGGGTCCTCATTGTTGTCTAGGTTCTCTGGGATTGTGAATTGTAGGCTGGTTCTCTTTGCTTTATGTCTAAAAACCACTTATGAGTAAATGTGATAATTGTCTTTCTGGGTCTGGGTTACCTCACTCAATATGATGTTTTCTAGCTCTATCCATTTGCTTGCAAATCTCAAGATGTCATTGTTTTTTTCTGCTGTGTAGTACTCCATTGTGTAAATGTACCACAGTTTCCTTATCCATTCTTCAGTCGATGGGCATTTAGGTTGTTTCCAGGTTCTGGCTATGACAAACAAAGCTGCTGTGAACACAGTTGAGCACATGTCCTCGTGGCATGATTGAGCATCCTTTGGGTATATACCCAAAAGTGGTATTGCTTGGTCTTGAGGTAGTTGTTTCCTAATTTTCTGAGAAATCGCCACACTGACATTCAAAGGGGTTGTACCAGCTTGCACTCCCACCAGCAATGCAGAAGTGTTCCCTTTTCCCCACAACCTCTCCAGCATAAGTTGTCATCAGTGTTTTTGATCTTGTCCATTCTTACAGATCTAAGATGGAATCTCAGAGTTGTTTTGGTTTGCATTTTTCTGATGTCTAACTAGCTCTTATAGGGTAAATTAACCCATAGTTCTTATCTACACTCTACCACATGGTTTGGTACCTTTTCTCAATACGGCATATTCATCTCCTGCTTCCTCTGCATCTCTTGCGACTCTCGAGACCCCTCCTCTTCTTCATGCGCTCCCTCCCTCCCTCCCT
>NC_022013.1:85100898-85101661 GCF_000317375.1 Microtus ochrogaster
GTGTGAGTGTGCGGCGTGTGAGTGTGCGGCGTGTGAGTGTGCGGTGTGAGTGTGCATGTGAGTGTGTGGCGTGTGAGTGTGCGGTGTGAGTGTGCGTGTGAGTGTGCGGCGTGTGAGTGCGGCGTGTGAGCGTGTGAGTGTGGGGTGTGAGTGTGCGGCGTGTGAGTGCGGCGTGAGCGTGCGGCGTGAGCGTGCGGCGTGTGAGCGTGTGGCGCGTGAGTGTGTGGTATGAGTGTGCGGCGTGTGAGTGTGCGGCGTGTGAGCGTGTGAGTGCGGTGTGTGAGTGTGCGGCGTGTGAGTGTGCGGCGTGTGAGTGTGTGGTGTGAGTGTGCGTGTGAGTGTGTGGCGTGTGAGTGTGCGGTGTGAGTGTGCGGTGTGAGTGTGCGGCGTGTGAGTGCGCGGCGTGTGAGTGCGGCGTGAGTGTGCGGCCTGTGAGTGTGCGGCGTGTGAGTGTGCGTCGTGTGAGTGTGCGGTGTGTGAGTGTGCGGCGTGTGAGCGTGTGAGTGTGGTGTGTGAATGTACGGCGTGTGAGTGCGGCGTGAGTGTTCGGCGTGTGAGCGTGCGGCGTGTGAGCGTGCGGCGTGTGAGCGTGCGGCATGTGAGTGTGCGGTATGAGTGTGCGGCGTGTGAGCGTGTGGCGTGTGAGCGTGTGAGTGTGCGGCGTGTGAGTGTGCGGCGTGTGAGTGTGCGGCGTGTGAGTGTGTGGCGTGTGAGCGTGTGAGTGTGCGGCGTGTGAGTGTGCGGCGTGTGAGTGTGCGGCGTG
>NC_022013.1:85101761-85104402 GCF_000317375.1 Microtus ochrogaster
CTCCCTCCCTCCCTCCCTCCCTCTCTCTCTCTCTCTCTCTCTCTCTCTCTCTCTGAAACAGAGTTTCTCTGTGCAACAGCCCTAGCTATCCTGGAACTCGCTATGTAGATCAGGCTGGCCTGGACCTAACAGAGATCCACCTGCCTCTAACTCCCTAGTGCTGAGATTAAAGGCATGCGCCACCACCTGGCTCACGCTCTCTTTTTGTCTGCCAGTCCTGTCTAACCTCTGCCCGACCAGCTATTGGCCAGTCAGCTTCTTTATTAACTTAATCACAGCATCATATATTCACACAGTGTAAAAGAATATTCTAAATTCTTCACCTCCCTCCTATCTCCTCCTCTCTGGTTTCATTTTTTCCTAGTTAAGTTTGCTTGTGCTTCCTGTTGAACGCTGCGAATGTCCTAGTCCAGGCTAGAATTACCTGGGTAGTTGCCACAGATGTATTCATTCTGAATCTCTAAGATGGGAGCCTGTGAGGGACATATTGGATAAGCATTCCAAGGTGATTTTTGTAACCAATCTAATTTGAGAAATACTGATTTTATTGGTCAATTTTTAAAATAGATTTTCTTATCTCCTTGGAGATCCACAGTGATCTTACCTTGTTAGAGGATATATAGAAATTACTCTCTCTAAAGCTATTTTACGTCCTAACTTAGTCATGAATACTTGTGTGTGTGTGTGTGTGTGTGTGTGAGAGAGAGAGAGAGAGAGAGAGAGAGAGATATTTTAGTTAACTTCTAATGCTATGTATTGTTTTCCATTTGAATTCTGACTCAAGCAAAGGTTTTGCAGCTCCTGTCTTGTGGGAATGCCTTATTCTTCTGAAGATTTTAGCATTGAAAGGGTGGTTTACAACCCCGGTCAACACATTCAAGTCTCAGCTATCAATGAACTCTCTGTGAGAAAGGGCCCTTTGGTTTCCTGCTGCATGGCCACATCTTTCTGTTTATAATCAGTGAAAGCTGTTGGCCTTCTGTGCTTTATGTATTTCTAGTCTTAAAGTTTAGCCTTACTGTAGTCATCTTCTACTAAAGAAACACAGACCCTTTTGCAGGTACAAAGGAGAAGGATCTACGCTGCCCTCCCCTGAGTGTCGGGACCACTGCAGCCAGCTTCAGCCTCTTCTGTGCCGATGGTTGGGAAGCGCAGGCTGATGGCTGCAAGACAACATGCTGTGTTCCTTGTAGAAAGCCACCACGGCTTTCTATACCCTTGAAATCTGAATTAATGCCAAAGTTCGGTACTTGAACTTTGGCACCTATGTTTCAAATCTTCAGTGGGAACCCCTGGAACTGGTTTGTGCATCAGGACAGTGCAGATCCAGGAAATTTTTGGCTCCTGTAGAAACTTCCTTTGGACAGTGTCATTGTAGGGGTCTAAACACTATTGTGATTTATCAATCTACCCCATGGCCTTGATGGAGATTTGCTGGATAAAAACGCGAACCCACAGATATCTCTTTATATGTAAAGTTAAAAATTTAGAATTATAAGATAAACCCAATCAAAACCTGAAACAACACAGCCACATTGTCAAAAGCTCAAATATGAGAGATGTGTTGGGAAAGCTGAAGTTCCTTTAAAAGCCCGTTAGTCCAGCTAGGATTTGTAAGCAGAAAAGAGCGCAGCCCAGAAGCTCCAGGTGGCGGGGGTCTCAGGAGTGCACAGTGAGTGTTCCCTGCGTCCCATAGGCTTCCTTCTGCACATGCCCAAGCACTGTGGAGCTTGCTGACCTAGTAATAAATGTATTGCTTTAAATAGTAAATGAATTTGAGATGCCATTTCCCAAAAACATTCCTCTTCAGTTGAAGTAAAAACTAATTTTTGCAGAGTAATCATCTGATAAATATAATCTTAAATTTGTGAGGTAAAATATAATATTTTCATTTGTGAGGTAAAATAAATATAATAACATAATCTGGTAATTGGGAAATACAGACATTGATTGTTTTCTGTTATTAGATATGAATATAAGTAACAGTGGACGTTGGGAATGGCGGTGCACAGCTGTAATCTGGAAGCGGAGGCAGGAGGATTGCAGATCTAAAGCTAGCCTGGGCTGTGTCCAAGACAGTGTCGTGTGTAAACAGGCAAGGGAGCAACGACAGAGCCACATGCTGGAGGCATGATCTGAGAATACTCCAGAATGCTGCTGCTCCCCCCTGCTGGGGGGTAGGCTGGAGACCAGAGCCAGGACCCCAGCTGGGTGCATGAGGCAAGTGTTCCACCCTGGGTCTGCACACCCACCTCCCAGTTTGCTGACTCTGGTGCCTGCTCTCCTGTAGAAAAAGATGGCTTACCATTGGGACTTTTGAAATTACTAATTCATTTTTGTGAATCCCTAAAACATCAGTTTCCTGTACAACTAATAGGAAAAACATGGGGCCTTATCTTTAAGGTTTTGTTTGAAAGTAACTATAACCCGTTGGAGTGATTGCATCTCCTTAAAAGAAACAATAAAAATATTGTTTTGTCTTTTTATTTAGACTTGATCTTAGTAAAAAAAAAACTCTGAGATTTCTTTTCTGTTTTTTTTCCATTTTTTTTCTGTTTCTAAAGCAGTTTTGGGACTTGATGAAACTGTAAACCAGAGTATAGAAATGGTTGCTAGACATTTTGTTGTCTTTTTTTTTTTT
>NC_022013.1:85108732-85115071 GCF_000317375.1 Microtus ochrogaster
GAGTGTGCGGCGTGTGAGTGTGCGGCGTGTGAGTGTGCGGCGTGTGAGTGTGGTGTGTGAGTGTGCGGCGTGTGAGTGTGCGGCGTGTGAGTGTGTTGCGTATGTACGTGGGCTTGCAGGGGACATCAGCTGTGCTGACATTAGTAGGTGTTGGGAGGAGCCCTCCTTTATTACTCTCTGTCTTAGTCTTAGGTCAGGGTCTCTTCCTGAACCTGTAGCCTGTAGTGTCCTGTTGTGTGTCACCTGCCCCCTCCACCCCCACACTAGCAGGACTTAGAGATCTCTCGTCCCCATTTCTCCCTGTGCCGAGGTTTCAGACACACATGATACCACATTTGGTTTGTTATCTGGATGCTGGGATCCAACTCTGCAGGTCCCTATGTTTGTGCAGCACATACAGTTAACTACTGAGCCATTTCTCCGGGTCCTGAGCCATTTCTCCAGGTCCCAGATGTTTTGTTTCTGTCTTAGTTAACTTCAAGAAGAGAAATTAACAGGAAAATAATGATGAATATGTATTTTTGTTTGGTAGTTTAGATATTTCGTGTAGCTTCATGTAAATTTTGACTACAAATGGGCTTATAAATATATACATTTTCATTTTCTTTGTGTGTGTGTCTTGTCTGTCTGTCTGACTTTCTATCATTGTCTGCCTTGTTTTTTGAGCCAGAGCCTCTCACTGAATGTGTACCTCACCATTTCCCCACACGCTGCCTCTTACCCAGTGCTGGGATTGCAGATAGATGCTGCCACGCCCAGCTTTTATGTGGGGGCTGGAGATTCGAACTCAGGTCCTCTTGCTCGCACAGCAACACTTTGCCCACTGAGCCTTTCTTGTGCTTAACTTTTATTTTTTAATTGAAGAATTTAATTATTTATATTTTATAATGTTACTGGTCTATAATAGAGACTTTCACTTTTTTTCTCACAAATATTTGGTCCTAGAATTCACAGTATACTCTGTACCTCTTCTTAATACAAACCGATGCATATTTGTAACTCAGACTAGTAAATAATACCTATTACCCGAAAGCCAGTATAGATTTTATTCCATTCATCACTCTTTCCTTGCTCAGTTTACTTAATAAAAAAAAAGGCCAGTAATACCCCTTTAAATTGACTTTACGGCACACTGATGGGTTGTGGCCGACTATGAATCTCCTGTAATCTCCAAGGCAGAGGTCTGTAGTCAGCAGTTGGTAACCAGGGGCCCTGTTTCTTCTGTCACTGTGCGAGATGGATGCAGATGCTCTTCCCTCAGCCCCCATGAGCATCCCGATGCAGGCTAGCATCCCGATGCAGGCTGGCCTCTGTGGACGAGCACACAGGCAGTTTATACCCCGCCTCACCCTCTTGCCTTGTGTTGTCCTCCTCTCTAATTCCTTCATCCCCCCCCCCCCGCCTCACGCAGGAAAAGGAATTGAGATAAAATTTATGCAATAGGAATAGAAACAGCACTGGCAATTCTAGAACATTTCCATCAGTCCTTGGAGTGGTGGTTCCCAACCTGTGGGCTGTGACCCAATGGCCCTTTCACAGGGGTCGCCTAAGACCATCAGAAAACAATTTACATTATGATTTATTACAAATTTATATTATGATTCATAACCATAACAAAATTACAGTTATGAAGTTGCAATGAAAATAATTATGGTAGAAATTTGAGCCAGATCCTCACAGTTGCTGAGCCTTGGAGTGCTCTGCACTGAGTTTGCTGGGGCTGCTTTCAGGCTCTCGGGCTCAAATGCTTTTTCTGCCTTTGTCTTCAGTGAACGGGACTCGAGGAGTGCACCACCTGCCTGGCTTGCTTTTCTTCCTATTAACAGTGTCCTTTGATTTAGAAATGTTTACATTTGATGAGATCGATTTTATCTTTAAAAATAAATACTATTTGTACTTTTGGTATTGCATCCAAAGACATTATTTACATGAGTGGTGGCCCATGCCTGTATCTGAGCTTCTGGAGGCAGACACAGAGGGCCGCAAGTTCTCGGCCAGCCCTGGATGTGTAGTGAGTCTCTTTCTCAAAACAGAAACAAGCAACAACAACAACAAAAACCCCACAATGAAATATCCAAATTGTTTTCTGATTCAAGGCTGTGAAGATTTATACTGACTTTCCTTCTAAGAGCTGTATGTTTAACTTTATGTTTAGGTATTGGATACACTATTTTGAGTTAATTTCATATGCCGAGTGAAGCAGGGATTAAAATGGATTCTTTTGCAGGTGGATACAGAGGGTGTATTCATATCTTTCTTAGAATATTCACCTCTGTATTTCTTAGAATAGAAAGGAAATGTGAAGTTTCATGACATTATCATTAATTCAACAACACTAGCTTTGGAGACTCTGTCAATTCGTCCATCCATCCATCCATCCATCCATCCATCCATCCATCCATCCATCCATCCATCCATCCATCCATCCCAGCATGTGTGTGGTGTCCAAAGACAATTTGCATGTATTGGTTGCCTCTTCTATCGTGTGGGTTTTGGGACTGAACTCAGGCCGTCAGATTTGGTGGCTTGTGTATTTGCCCACTGAACCGACTTGCTGGATTGTCTCTTAGACAGCTTTATTAAAGCGTCATTACATACCACAGCATTTATGTGATTAGGTGTATGACTCAGTTGCGAGAAGGGAGGAAGGTGGAAGACATATCAAGGAAATAGACCACATCCCGACCCCGAGGGTCACCAGCAACTGTATGTTGGTGTGTCTCTGTGCGTTTGTTTAAAGAGACAGAAATATTTATCTCTTCCAAAAAAGCTGCCGCTTCATGTGCTTCTTGGAGGTTGTTCCCAGGGTTCAGACTGAGGTAGGACTGGGTTTCTGGACTTCATATAAGGGAACCAAGGGCAGGGGCTGGTTAGTGTCTCTCGGAGAGCTGCACCAGCTGTCTCCCATCACTCCCTTGTGAGCTTGTGTGTAGGCCGTCTTGATGGTTGAAAACTCATTCACTATGTGCGGTTTCATGATAGAATAGAAATCTGATCCCGTGATCCATCCGCAGACGAAAGATAGAAATAAAAGAAGGTACCCTACTAACTAGATTTTATTTTCCTTTTGTTGACATCATTTATATTTTGGCAGAAAGGAGTTGGGTCTCTTAAAGAATTCCCTCTGAACACTTGCCAGGTCACTGACATTTCTAGTTAAAGGGGTTTTCTGTTCTCAAACTTAACATACACCTCCTCTCTTGTACAGCAGATGGGAAAGATCAATGGGGGGCTAGAGAGAGTTACAGGGCCTTTTTTTCCCCCTCGCTATTTGATCTTTGATCTTAAGACCACTTTTAACCCCATAGTAATCTCCCAAGAGATTTAAGAAAATATTTTTTAAAGCAAAATTATGGGGACCATGAATGTATAATTGGTGTTCTGAAAGCATGCTGCCAAATATGAAGCCAGTGGTTTTAAGAAATCATTATCAGCTGTTATGTGTTTTTTATTAGGCTGAGTTCTTAGTATAGTTTATGTTTGAATGCATTATTGCAATTTGGTTTTGAATTTATTGTTAGAGAAACAATGAAACCTTTCTTGATGATATAGCAACAGCCAGAAAAATAAATCGCAACCATGAACAACTCAAACTCTCTAGTTAGGTTTTAAGATTAAAATTTACGTTAGAATATTTTAATTTGGAACATTCCTTTTAAGTTGGCCCCCTAATGAACCCAGCCTTCTAGTAAACATATTCAGGCATTAATAGGGACCAAATTCTGATACTGAAAGAGCATGGCCTCTAACCTTAAAACACAACAGCAAAATGCCACCTAATCGAACACTCATGGTTGTGTTTGAACTCCAGAGCACAGAGATTACAGGGTGGCCAGATGTGCAAGGAGGGACATGAGAACTTGCTTACTTGGGCTACACACAGAGACACACTCTTCAGAACTCAGATGCTCATGGGTTTTGAGCTGCAGACTGCGGTCTTGCAAGAGGGTGTGGAGCCTCTGGAGGCTGCAGGGAGTAGTTTATACCTAGGTGTAAACCTTTGTTTCACAGATTACCAGAAGGTCCCCAACAGGGGGACAGGGAACAGCTGCTGCAAACGCAGCAAGGATTTGGCCAAGACTCTTTTTCCTTATCTTCTTGTCCTCTACTGAAAGACGGTAGAGGGAAGGCTGGTGGAGCCACTGCCAGGTAGAGCTCTTGCCTAACGTGTGCAAGGCACCGTGAGTTCCATCTCCATTAAAGCAAAAGCAAAAATCGCTGTCCCTTTAGGGTACTTGTACAAACTCACAGGTGTGCAGGAGGGGGAGAAAGGCAAGCCTACCCTGGAGGGAGGGTGTGAGCCCAGAGCTGCCCTGGGGAGGGGCAGAAGCACAGAGAAGACATGTCCCTGATGCCAAGGGAGAGAGTGACTGTCTCAAACTGATGCTTCATCAGAACACTGCCATTTCCACAGCAGGGAGCACTGAGTGTGGGAGCACTATTGTTAGAGGTGGGAGGACTCCCTAGAGTACGGGAGCACTATTGTTAGAGGTGGGGGGACTCCCTAGAGTACGGGAGCACTATTGTTAGAGGTGGGAGGATTCCCTAGAGTACGGGAGCACTATTGTTAGAGGCAGGAAGACTCCCATGGAGCCTTAGGCAGATAGCACTCAGTGGAACCCAAAGCGGGTAGCAAACACTGAGAAAAGCTTCTACAAACACATCCTCACTCTGAAGGCAGGTCATCCCAGAGGACCCAAAGATTGTGCAACCTCGAACCCAACCCAACAGCCTGCTCTGGGAAGGAAGGAGCACCTGTTTCTAGGAATTAAAAACCATTACCTTAAATCTAGTTTTTCTTTTCAAGATGTCTAGCTTTGGACAGAGTAGAAGAGCTGCAGAAAGCAGTTCTAAGAGACAACACAGTCAATGGGGGTTAGAGATATAAAATAGCCGGGCTGTGGTGACACACACCTCTAATCCCAGCACTCGGGAGGCAGAAGCAGGAGGATCTCTGTGAGTTCAAGGCCAGCATGGTCTACAGGGTGAGTTCCAGAACAGCCAAGACTACACAGTGAAACTCTGTCTTGTGGGGAAAAAAGAAAAAGAAAACAAAACACAAAATGTCTCTAACAGGATGAAACCAGCGGAGAACTAGATGGGCAGTTTTAGCGGAGTGTTAAACGTATAGGAATAGAAAAAAACAAAACAAAATAAAAAAAAAACAACAAAAAAAACAGGAACAAAGTCTCATGATAGGTTTAATGAACTTGAAAATAGGCTAATATAACTGATGAAAATGTGAAAAGGAAAAAGAATAGAAACAAATAAAATCCCCTCGAGCAGGTGAGAGTGTCCAAGAGCTAACACAGTGTCAGCAAGTCTAACATAAGTGTGATGGGAAGGAGCCATCTCTGCTGAAGCTCACCCTGGAGAAGGCTAGCAGGGCGGATGCGTAGTGCTGCTACCTGGCCTTGTTTGTGATTAAGATGTTGGTTTTAGGGGAAACTTGACAAACACCTTACACATAAAATAAGCAAACAAATAAATGATTTTTAGAAGTCGAAAAGAAATAGATAACCGGACGAATGATGTGAGGGAGCATTTCATTGGCGAATTCCAGTTATTAAGTACAGAGAGGGCTTTGGGGAAGAGAGAATAGCAGTCAAGGTACCAGGCCGTGATTGTTACAGGGAGGTCCAGTGATGAGTACTTGAGAAGACAGCATATTTGCAGAATTTCAAAGTCTTTCTCTCAAGATAGGAATTATAAAGGAAAGAGAGCAGCAGATATCCTAACCAAGAGAAGCGCACGTCACCCGTGGTGTTCCTGCCCTGTTGTAGAATACTTTCATAACGAGAAGACCTCTCTCCAACCCCAAATATCCGACCACTGCTCTTCAGAAGCGTTCATGCCGGGGCCTTGAAGATGGCACAGGGAGTAACAGTTCCTGCTCTACGAGCCTGATGGCCTGAAGTCGATTCCCAGAACTCACATGAAACGCTGGGTGCGGGGCCTGTGCACCTGTAAACCCAGCATCGTACGGTGAGATGGCAGGAGGAGGCAGAAGAATGGCCGGACGCTTGCAGGACAGCTAGCCTGGGGTGTGATGTTCAGGAGCAAGAGAGATCTTGCCCTAAGAAGACAGATGGCAGAAACTAACTCCTGAAAGTTGTCCTGTGACCCCCACATGTGCACATAGCATGTACATGTACACACACACACACTTTTGAAAAATTACATGTCAAAGACAAGGAAAGACTTAGGGATTGCACAGCCTGAATGAGGCGAAGGGAATGGAAATACATCACAGACTCATGGGGAAAAACTGATGTTACTGCAAAAATTAATTTGAGTGAAATCTTGGTTAGAATTCAGTTAGTGCTATTTCTTGGTTTT
>NC_022013.1:85116486-85122711 GCF_000317375.1 Microtus ochrogaster
TCTCTGTGAGTTCGAGACCAGCCTGGTCTACAGAGCTAGTGCCAGGACAGGCTCCAAAGCCACAGAGAAACCCTGTCTCGAAAAAACAAAAAAAACAAACAAACAAAAAAAAAGACTTCTTTCTGCGCATGGCGGTTGAGGACTGTACCACTGAGCTATTTATCCTGTCTTCTTTTCACTTGTTTGGTGGTTTTGTTTCTCAAGACAGAGTTTCTTTTATTTAATTGTTTCTTTATTCATTCATTCCGGATGCAGTGTTTTGCCTGCACATATCCCTGCAGTCCCTGCAGGCCAGAAGAGGGCACCAGATCTCATTATAGATGGTTGTGAGCCGTCATGTGGTTGCTGGGAATTGAACTCCGGTCCTTTGGAAGAACAGCCAGTGCTTTTAACCACTGAGCCATCTCTCCAACCCCTCTTTTTACTTGTTATTTTGATATAGAGTGTTATTAAGTTGCCCAGACTGGCCCTGAACTTTTGAACTGTAATGCTTCAGCCTGATAAGCAGCCGAGATTTCAGTCCTGTGTCATTAGGCCCTGCTGTCCCATGGTTTCATTCATAAAATTAATTTTTGAGACCCAGGGCTCTTGTTTGTAGAAAGTGAAGTCACATTGGAGATAGTTTGCCTACGAGAAGAACATGAGTTCAACAGCTTATAAAGAGAGAGGTTTTCTTTGGGCTTTGGACTGTCTGTTCTGTCATGGTTGCCTCTGTTGCCTTGGTGACAGAACACATCATGGTGGGAGTATGTACTGAGTAGAACCACTCATTGGCAGCCAGAGACCAAAGAAGGACAGAGGTTGGTCAAGACCCAGAACGTCCTTTAAGAGGTTGCCCTCACCGTTTCAAGGTTTTGCTTCCTCCAAATAACACCATCCAAACGCTAGTCTTTCAAGGCTCTGGCCTTTAGGGATGACATTCAAGACTCACATCTTAGCAAGTGGACAGAAATTGCAATAACAAATGCACCGCGAAGCGCGTCCATTGACCCGGGCCAAAAGCCGGAGTATCAGTTTGTTTCTTTCTACTTAGCTGTTATCACATTAGGAAATAATTTTGTGGGCATGATTATGATAACTCAAACACTGAAAACTTATCAAGAAAAGATTATAGAAAATTTCTTGGGGTGGGGGTGGTGTTTTGTTTTGAGAGTTCCTCGCTGCCTGGAGCTCACTCTGTAGACCAGGCTGGCCTTGCACTCAGAGATCTGCCTACCCTTGCCTCCTGTGTATTGGAATTAAAGGCCTGCATTACCACCACCCTCCTCGGCTTTATAGCATGTTGTTTATTGTTTTAATGGTGGATGTTATGGATGTTATGTTTTATGGTGGATGAAGGCATTTGGCAAGGTTATTGTAAAAGGCTTGGCTGCCTGCAGAGCAGGAAAGTGCTGGAGTAGTCCTCCGTGTGGCAGCCAAGCCTAGAATCAAGTGTCTCTCTCAAGTCCATTTCAGCAGACTGAGCAGGGAGCACGGGAAAGATGGCAGGCAGGGCTGGGAGGTCTTCAGGTCACTCTGCAGTCTCCTCTGCAGCTGCAGGATCTGGATGCATCCAGTGTCCCGTCTGGTCCAAGGACCTGCAGCTCAGCGGTGGGCGCTCTTGCCTTGTGTCTTCAGCCCAGGCAGTTATTCCTACTGGGACTCCAAGTCTCTCTGCTCTTAGCCTGGTCCCCTGCCCCGATTGGTATTTTAAGACATGCTAATAGGATTATGGCAGTCCGTGGAAGAAGGAAATGATGTTTGTATGGAGTAACACAAGAAAAATCATTGCTACTCTGGGGTTGCGTGTGTGTTCTGAAAGTCACCTTTAGTGCTAAGCGCTACCAATGTCACTTCGCCCCCACACACAGCAATTGCTGGTTTACATTTTCTGATGGTGTGGAGTGGCCGTCTGTAGAAACAAGTCACCTTGCTGTTAACGAGTCCGCAACGAAGGCAACACTATCTCCGGTGTGCGCTTTACCTGCTGGCTGGCAAAGCGGCAGATCCTGCCGTGTACAGCTCTTCTCATTTGTAGTTTAGTTTGTAAGCTTTCTGAGCTAATTTTGAGGTGTGTTAGTCATAGATTATGATTTTGTTTGCCTTTATCCCTCAGAAATATTTGAAGAAAAACAATGAAGTACGTGCTTTCTTACACAGCGAGTCTTGGCCTCCCGTTGAAACGACACGGGACACAGCGAACAGAAAACCTTTTTTTAAAGCGAAAAAAATGGCTAAACCCATTACAAAGACCCTCATTCTGTGTCTCGACCCATGTAGATCACATGTTTTGGGCTTTTGGTGCATTTATTTCTAGAACGATTGCTCTGCCTACGGTACCCTCCAATTAACTTTTCAAAAGGAGCCACACACCCACCTGGTTAGTCCTGTAGCCTCTTTCTGGAGAACAAGCAGAGTGATTAACTTTCTAATTGATGTGTGGTGGAATAGCCATCTGAAATACTTCCATTAAAGCAACGTAATTTTTTTAAGAAGATAGCCAAGTTAAATATGTAATCACTCTCTGGAGTAATTAAAAGAAAAGAATGGATGTAATTACAGCGTGTGTCAGTCTCCGTATAGGGCCCACGTAACCGATAGCGCTCCTGTACACTTGCCGGGAATAAAGGGTTCTGTCGTTCCCCTGGGAGATGGCTCGAGGAGGCAGGCCTCTCCTGCTGATGCCGCCATGGTCCCATCATCTGCAATCACGCACTGAGGTTAAACAAAGTGTACGTGTGCCGGGCTGGAGAACGTGAGTTCCCTCCTGGAAAAGAGCCGGAGATGTGAATTCACGATCCCAATTTTATCAGCTGCTTTTAAAATGGCTCATTTTATGATAAAGTAGAACCCTTTTAGGTAAAGGATAACAGTGAAGGTAAATTTTGAGGTTGAATTTGGTTTCCTCGAGCCAGCCTGGGCAGACACTGGCCAAAGCAGAGAGTAATTTATTAACAGAGACCCATAAAATGGCGTCTTCCAGATGGGGTCATGCCAAAGATGTTACTTTACTTTTGTTGTTGATTTTTGAAATGGGGCTTCTCTGTGTGATAGTGCTGCCTGTCCTGGAACTCGCTCTGTAGACCAGGCTGGCTTCGAACTCACAGAGCTCCGCTTCCTCTGCCTCCAGAGTGCTGAAATTAAAGGCGTGCGCCACCACTGCCTGGCAAAGGTTTTACTTTAGTGCATACTTTTTTTTTAAATCAGATTTTGCTGCTCAATTTTTTTTTTTTTTGGTTCTGGATCGGGTTTATTTAATCAAAAAGTCAGCATTGTGGTTAAAGCAGAACATTAATTTGTGTAAAATAAGAAATGAGTTAGGCTGTCTAAATTAGTATAGAATTTCCAAGAATTTGTAATTTTACGTGTACGAATGTTTTGCCTGCATGTATGTCTGCGCATCCCTTGGATGCAGTACCTGTGGAGGCCAGAAGAGGGCACCATATCCTCAGAAACGAGTCACAGACAGTTGTGAGCTGCCATGTGGGTGCTGGGAACTGAACCTAGGTCCTCTGCAAGAGCTGCCAGTGCTCTTAACAGCTGAGCTATTTCTCCAGCTCCCTTGAAAATGATTTTATATGTGTTTTACATCTGTGTTTTGTTAGGGTAAGCTTTTTGAATTGGATCCAGCCTACTGTTTCCTGTAATATTTCACACACCTGAGGCCTTTAGCATCAGTTCCTGTCATCACAGATCTAGGTCATTCTTTCCTGTGTGTCTTCTGACCCTGTGGGCACATCCCTCTCCCACCCCTGCTCTTTAGCCACGCTTTGGCCAGCCCAGGGGATGGGTCTTCATTTCTATTTTTTATTCCGTCTTTAGGTGAGCTTTGTTAGTATTCTCTTTTCTTTATAGCGGAGACAAGCCTTGAACTCCTTGATCTCCATCCCTCTACCCCAAGTGATGGGGTTGCAGGAGTGTGCTACCATGCTCACTGCTCCGTTCTCTTGTTCTCTGTCCACATAAAAGTACTGTTTCAGCAATAAAATAAAGATAGCCTTGTTAAACGAATTTTCACAGTTTAATCATTCAATCCAATGTCAAAAAGATTGTCTTAGCATATAACCAATATAGCAGTTACTGATGTATTTTACATGTCCGCCTCTTTTTGGGGTATAGGATCTCGCCATATTGCCCTGGCTGGCACTGAACTCAGTCTGTAGCACAGGCTGGCTACAAATCTGCAATCTTCTTGCCTCAGCCCCAAGTGTTGAGATTACAGTCATAGGCCACCCTGCCTGGCTTCTTATCAATACAGTTAAAATTTTTATTTAAATTAAAATTTTTTTTTTCGAGACAGGGTTTCTCTGTGGTTTTGGAGCCTGTCCTGGAACTAGCTCTGTAGACCAGGCTAGTCTCAAACTCACAGAGATCCGCCTGCCTCTGCCTCCTAAGTGCTGGGATTAAAGGCGTGCGCCACCACCTCCCGGCTTTAAATTTAATTTTTTAAAGACAAGATCTCACTATGTGGTCCTGGGGTGGCCTGGATGGAACTCACAGGGATCCACCTGCCGCCCCCAACCCCACGCCTGCCTCCACTGTTAATGGTGTGTACTGCCCTGCCTGGTTTCAATGCAACTTTAAAACATTTTAAGTGAGTTTGATATTTACCTTACCTGATTTCAGACTATCACACCTCAGTGCTCAGGAGCCATGCAGTCACATCATGTATGACTCTCTGGGGAGCCTGGATCCTAGTTCCGTCCTTGGGGTTTGAGCCCCCATCATTGCCCAGTGGTAAAGCCCAGCATGGCTCAGCACACAGCCTCGCTCTCCCGCTCCGAGTATGGTCCTGTGCTCTTACCCTAGCTGTGCCTGGTGCTCCCCGACCAGATTCCTGAGGTGAAGAGACGTTAGAGAGGGGTGGTCTCAGGTGTGTAGTTCCTTCCTGACCCTTTAGTAGATTGTCAGAGTTTCCTCAAGCTCAGCCACCGTTCTTGTGTTCTTCACTTTCCGAGTTCTAGGACACCCCAGATCCCTGTCAGCTTGTTATTTCATCCCCCACCCTGAATGGGTCTCTTTCTAGTTAAGCTGGCTTTTAGAATAACGTTTTGGTCATCTTCCAAAGTGGGTTTAGTTATTCTGTTTATGCACATCCCCCTCTGTCTTACTTATGGCTTCTGTTGCTGCGATAAAACACTGAGCCCAAAGCTACTTGGGGAGGAAAGGGTTTCCTTGGCTTATGTGTGTCCATAACACTGTTCATTCTGAAAACACAGCAGGACAGGGACTCAAATGGCAGGAGCCGGGAGGCAGGAGCGGATAGGCCATGAGTAATGCTGTCCACTGTCTTCTTCCCCATGGTTTGCTCAGTGCGCTTTTTCAGAGAACCCAGGACCAGCAGCCCAGGAGTGGCCCCACCCACTGTGGCCTGGGTCCTCCCCCATCAATCACTGATTAAGAAAATGTCCTATGGGTTTGCCTATAGCCCGATCAATGGAGGCATTTGCTCCATGGAGGCTCCTCTCAGATGGCTCTAGCGTCTGCCAAATTGACATAAAACTAGTCAGTTTGTTCTCAGTCTGTTTTTCAACAAGATACGACTTGAGTGGGATTTTGAGGCAATAGTGAAGTGGGTGTTTGGTTGGGGTCTTTCACTGCCAGACAGACAGACATAGCCTCTCTGCTTCGGTCTCGTGGCTCTCCTGTGGTCCGTGGCCTGCTGATTCCATCTGTGCCAGGGAGAAATCCATGATAACACTTCCTTAGGTCCTTATTTTCACACAGACTCTCCGGTCTCTATGTTGCAAACTCCTCATTGACCCAGCAAGGAATGTGGCAGCTGACTCCTCACAGAGGAAGAGAACCTGCCCAGGTTAGAGGAATGGGCAGCCGGAGGCATTTGAAAAGCTTGCAGGAGCAGCGCGGCACCTCACTGCGATGTGCGCTCTTCCCTCTGTTCTGCCTAAGAGGAGCTTCTCAGCTGTCCCTCTCTGTCCCCTCTTCATCATTAAAGATGATAAACTTGCAAGAGTTCTCAGCTTTGTCCTCCAGGCTAGCCAGCTTCTCTACAGCTGACACTCACTCCACAGATGTCCCTTTCCCCCTGTCTGTCTGTGGCCACCCACCTCACAGGTCCCCAACATCGCATGCAGCCCTGAGGAAGCAGGCATGAGGACTTTCTCGTGGGTCGAGGGTCTGCTGTGGAATAGTCTGGGGAGCCGCAGTTGTTTATTTGAGGCATCGATGACAAAAATGTGTCAGGCTAAAGCGATGGCTCAGCATTTGAGAGCACTAGCTGCTCGT
>NC_022013.1:85123523-85124705 GCF_000317375.1 Microtus ochrogaster
TTTGTAATCCGAGCTATTTCAGGATCTGAGGCAGGAGGATCACAAGTTCAATGTCTTCCCAGGCCTCAGAGTAGGCACGCACCAACCACCACGTCTGACTAATTACTGTCATTTCTAAAACATTTTAATCACCCTGAGTAAAAATTGTAACCAGTAAGATGCAATTCTCCATTTCTTTCTCTGCTCAGTCTTTTGTCTCCAGAGTAATTTTCTCCATCTCAATATATCATTAACAGTTACAACATTAGCGACCTCATACAATATCTGTCCTTACGTGTTTGGCCTCCTTCACTTCGCACGTCTTCAGAGTTCTCCCACGTTGTAGCGTGTGCCAGGTCTTCATCTACAGGCTTTGGTCTTGGATTGTGGTACCGAGTTCCACTTGGGACATCTGTGTGGCTTTCAGGGTAAACATCAGTTATTTTTCCCGCTCTTGGTTTCTACTCTCCCCAGCGGCACGGTGGTATTGTTGGCTTGTTGAGTTGTGCTGATGAATGGCAATTTCTAACAAGTTATCCTCGTGTGTAAGGTTGATTTTTTTTTAATGTGGTCTGCATAAAAATAATAGTGGCAAATATTAATCAAGTAAGAATGAAGATCTGAATACTAAGTTGAGAGAGGCTGTGGGTAGGGAGAGAGTGAGCCTGAACTAGAATGTGCTGATTACATTTGGGGCCCCTCTGCAAGGAGGTATGTTTTCTAGTTCTGGATTGAATTCTTGTTTCTTTGGTTGTTTGCTTTGTTTTAGGGGCAGAATCTCATTATGTACTATGTGGTATATGTACACAGTGAATGTAAATAAAAAGCATGTAAATGTAAATAAGAAATTGTGACATTCACTAGAAAATTGATGGAACTGGAGAGCAAACTAAGACAGACTCAGAGACAAATATTATGTTTTCTGTGGAATCTATATTTAAATATATATATATGTATATATCCACAGGAATATATATGTCCTTCTAAACATCTATTTCTTTATTCAGTGTGTGTGTGTGTGTGTGTGTGTGTGGTGGGGTGAGTGGGGGCATGTATACCGCAGCATACATGTGCGGGTCAGGGAACAGCTTGTGTGTGGGGGAGTAGTTGGGGCAGGCATACCACAGCATACATGTGCAGGTCAGGGAACAGCTTGTGTGTGGTGGGGTGAGTGGGGGCAGGCATACCACAGCATACATGTGC
>NC_022013.1:85128063-85128784 GCF_000317375.1 Microtus ochrogaster
AAGAAATGGCCAAATAAGGGAATAGACCTTGGTGGCTAGTCCATCTGTCCAGCGTCTTTTCAGTGATCCCCAGACTTAACCCTATTGCTCATTTACCCTGTCCCTGCGAATAGACCTGAACCTCATCGGTATTTTTCTCTTTTTTGGTTTTTCGAGACAGGGTTTCTCTGTGTAACAGCCCTGGCTGTCCTGGAACTCACTCTGTAGACCAGGCCGGCCTCAGGCTCACAGAGATCCACCTGCGTCTGCCTCCTGAGTGCTGGAACTGAAGGCATGTTGCTGCCACACGTGACTTCTTGTGAAATTTAATGATTTGTAGGCTGAAAATTCTTGCTTTTATTTGTTAATGGATCTTCATAATTCAAAGGATGAGCATCGACTCAGGACCCCAAGACCAAGTTCTCAGCACAAAGGAGATTTATTTGCCCCAGAGGGACAGAGGGCAGGAGATAAAAGACTTAGACTGGAGATAGAGGCCAAGGGAGAGGGAGAAGGGAACAAGAGAGAGGGGGAAGGGGACAGGGGTATTTATCTCCATCTCTGGATGGAGAGGAGACAGATGTGGCCCATAGGAAAATGGCAGCTTATAAAGGTAAAAGGGGAAACCCCATGTTAGGATGAGGTGTTTAATTTTAATTGGGCACATTAATTAGGGTAGCCAAAGGGGGCTTTCAATTGCTGGACTTTACTACTTTGATAGTTAGACCTTCATAGTCAGCCT
>NC_022013.1:85129298-85130871 GCF_000317375.1 Microtus ochrogaster
CAAGAAGAGGACCAGCGAGGGCCAGCATTGATAGTGTGACAGAAGCCAGAGGCCTCGGTCCAGACCCATCACTCTGCAAGGATCTCTAGCAAGTACAGATACGGATAAAAGTGTTTACTGTGCGACCTGCTGTGCCATGCTACAGCTTCCATGACAAGATTTTTTCTTTTCTTCCTTTCTTTTTAAATTTTCTTTTATTTTGGGGATGGGGAGGTTGCAAGGGCAGAGGGCTGATTTGCAGGGACAGGAAATGAATGGGACCGAGAAACATGATTTGAAAGATACAAAGAATAAATAGAAAGTAAAAGAAAAAAAGAATTTTGCTTAGTGAGTTTCTGTCTAACAGAGAGTATGGCCTACTGATTGAGTGTGCAGGTTCTGGAGTCACAACAAATACAAGCCGCAACATGTCCTGTGCGATTTTGGAGCCCCTCACGGGCTTTCTCTGGCTTTAGCATTCTTGTTTGTAAAACGAGAACTATTTTGGTATCTGACTCAGGAGGTTACCGTGACCACTAAATGAAATGTTTAGCGCAGTTTTTAGTGTGTAATTAGCCACAGTAATAGCAATTATTGTCAAACTGCAGTGCAGCGTAGTGGAATTAGACAGACATCGGTCGTAGCCCTACTCCTGGGACAGGTGGGGGTGAAGGTCTCTACGTGACATTGAACAAGCGGTCTTCTTCAGTCTGTATTGATTCCCACAGCCTATAAATCAATTAGCTTTCCTATTAGGCCATTAGGAAGATCTAGAACAATTTAAAACGAGCTATTATTCACTACTTTGCATTCCCTGCTCAGTTTAGGAATGCTGACCCAGAGGATCAAGGGTCATGTTTTTTAAGCATGTGCAACAGCTGTCGTTCGATGTGTACTTATATTGGTATCTCACTTTCCAACGTCTGTCTTTTGGTTTTTTTTTTTGGCTGAAATAAATGAAAATCATTGACAACAGATCAAGAAATTATTAAGGACTCTAACATTTTGTTATGAAGAATAATTCGGGAGTGCAGTTTTGTGTCAGTTGGATCCGTGAGTGACAAAAGAAGGCTAGGCTTGTCCCACGCAGATCCCAGAGATGTGACAGGTGTCCTGTATTTTGTCTTTGGCTTGCTGATGGAAAATCAGCAACTTTAGGAAAATGTATTCAAGAAAGAAGAGGCTTTCTGGGTGGGTGAGTGAATCAAGATGATGTGATCAGCCAGAAAGGAGCCCTGTCCTCACCCTGGGGGAGGGGCGAGGATGGGAGGCAGCTCAGAACCAAGCTGGCGCTGGCATAGCCTGGGGTAGAGAGGATGGCAGGGTGCGGGAGTGTAGAGACTTCCGTCCCTTAAAGACTCACTTCACTGATAGGCATTTTGATGGTGGGCTGGGACTCCGGAGAAGAAACATGCCTTTCTCTCATTTTATCAGTACTCAGAAAGCTAGTGTTGGGCGCTTGGAGTTCTGCTTTTTCTATGGAGTTTGGATAGGAGAGGGCGACAGGCTGACATGAGTTTATTTTCCCTGTAATATGAAGCACGGGTAGAATACCAGGTCTGCAAAATACAGTGTCCTAGCCGGGCGATGGTGG
>NC_022013.1:85131491-85136185 GCF_000317375.1 Microtus ochrogaster
AAGGCAGTTGGACTTAGCACATGCTACGTTTTCAAGGATTCCAGTATCGGGTAAATTAGGAAAACTAGAATGCTCCAGTAACTAACCCAGTGCTAGGGTTCAGGGATTCAAGTCTTGTAAAAACCTTCTGTGCCGTGCGCACATGGACAAGGGAATGGCTGTGAAGACTGCGTGAGAACTCCAGCTGTGGGCGCCCCCAGATTAATTGTGCTGGTATTTGCTATTTGCTATGTCCAGTATGGTAGCCAGCTACTAGCCATTTGTCAGCATTTGGAGTGCGAGCGAAAAAGTTAAGTGTAAGTTTTATTAAATTATATTTAGCTGAGTAAAAATAGCTAAATGTGTTTAGTGTTGGGAAGCACAGTCCATGAAGTGAAGGGCACACAGACAAAGGAGGCTTTCAGAACTTTCTAGATGTTGCGGTTTTTTCCTCTCTGCCCCACCCCGGTGAGTCTGCCTGGTGCCATCATGGATCCGGGGGCAGCACCTGCCTGTGCCTTTGCGGACGCAGAAGCGCACAGCATCGCTCTTCAGGCATCTGCAGTCTGCCAGGTGGGAACCTCAGGGTTCAGCAGCTTTGCATCCCTGGTTGCTGAGCTGGCTCCAGGAACCTTTAATGACTGCAGCATCTGTTTCAGAACCAGGCGGAGGAAATCTTCTCCCTTCAGTCTGCAGTCAGCACAGATGGGACCTGGAGCCAGGCCTCGGCCCTGGAGAGCTAAACTGTTAACCGTTTATGGTCGTTGTGATGGTGCTGACCCAAACAGCTGTGCTTGCTATGGTATACGTAATGCATTTCCAACAGCAAAAGTTTTCTTTGTAGCTATCATCCTAAACTGGAATCAGGGTAGGTAAGTGAAGGGTAAACTATGCTGGCTGGCTTTATTTATTTATTTTCAAAATTACAGCATTAGAACATCAGTAGGTTGGCGATGTTTGGTGGTCCATTTATAGAGAGCAATTGGATCCTATCTAACAAACACCCAAACAAATACATTTCTGTCAGAAAGCTGGCTTTAAATCAAACCAGGGTATCTGAGATGCTTCTGTTATGAAGTTTTATCATAAATGTGGGGGTCAGTATAGTTCTACACTTCTTTCTACATCCTGAGTCTATAAAATGGCGTAGCTGTGTAGTGGAGTCACCAAGATTATTTTTATCTTTTCCTGAGACAGAGTCTCACTATGTTAGGTGACTGGCCAGGATTTACTGTGGAGACTAGGCTGTCCATAAAATGGCAGAGATCTGCATGCCTCTGCCTTCCAGATTAAGGAGGTATACCACTATGCCCTGTGGCACATGGAATTAAAATAGGCAAGTAAGCACATGAACAAAACAACCTAGGGTTTCTGTATCTGTCAGTATTATTGATGTAGCTCTAGTTCCTCTTCACTGCTGTCTGCTATTCCATTGAGTAGCATATGGCTTACTCTGTTCAGCTTTATGTCAAGGAGCTCTGGGCTGTTTGCTAGGCAAGTGTAGGAATTGTCCATCCTTTGAGCTTCATTATCATCTGAAAGCAGCGAAGGAACAAGCTATGCCCATGTCATAAGAGGAGGGACCCGAAGGAGAGAGAGGGACCAGGAATACATGAGATACAGTATTTAAAATAATGTGGTGGTGGCGCACGCCTTTAATACCAGCACTTTAATCCCAGGCAGAGGCAGGTGATCTCTGTGAGTTCAAGGCCAGCCTGGTGTACAAGAGCTAGTTCCGGGGCAGCTAGGCAGTTAGACAGAAAAACCCTGTCTTGAAAAAAACCAAAAATCAAACAAACAACAAAAAGTAGGTTGAAGAGAAGGTAACTGGAATACAGTGGTTTCAAGCTTCCTGGGGCCTCCACAAAGCCTGTTTGTATTTAGTGAGTGACTGAAGGGACATGCAGAGAGAAAAATCAGTTTCCAGGATTGTTCAGCTGCTAAGAAGTAGAATGGGAACTTCTGAGTACAACCCTAGAGCAGTGGTTCTCTGTAAAAGGAGAGAGATTGTGCCTTGGTTTCCTGGCCACCCAGATCCGAATAATCACACAGAAACTATATTAATTACAGCACTGTTTGGCCAGTGACTCAGGCATATTCCTAGCTAGTTTTTGGTTTTCCGAGGCAGGGCTTCTCTGTAGCTTTGGAGCCTGTCCTGGAACTAGCTCTTGTAGACCAGGCTGGCCTTGAACTCAGAGATCCTCCTGCCTCTGCCTCCCGAGTGCTGGGATTAAAGGCGTGCGCCACCGCCGCCTGGCTTCTAGCTGGTTCTTACATCTTCAATTAACTCATTTCTATTAATCTATGTCTCACCAAGAGGCTGTGGCTTACTGGTGAGGTTCAAGCATCTTTCTGCTTCAGCAGCTACATGGCGTCTGCTTGACTCTGCCTTCTTTCTTCTAGCATTCAATTTAGTTTTCCTGCCTAGCTCTATTCTGCCCTGTCATAGGCCAAATAACTTCTTTATTAACCAATGGTAATAAAACATATTCACAGCATACAGAGGGGAATCCCACATCAGTTCTCAACCTTACTTACACTGCAACCCTTTAATGCAGTTTCTTATGTTGTGGTGACCCCCCCAACCATAAAATTATTTTCGTTGCCACTTCGTAACGGTAATTTTGCTACTGTTATGAATATATATACTATTATGAATATAATGTAAATATCTGATGTGCAGGATATCTGATGTGTGACTCCTGGAAAGGGTCATTAAACCCTAGAGGGGTCCCTACCCACAGGTTGAGAATCACTGCTTTAGATTGTTTTTGCCCAGGGGTAACCACAGCAGTCATGATCGCATGGCCAGGAGAGGCGAGGAGGCTTAAATGGAATGAGGATTCTGTGGAGCTCTGTCACTTAGAATGATAGGCCAGCAATGGGCAAGGGCAGCTCGAATTCAAGGTCAGTAAACAGAGGGAAGCCAATCAAAGGAACTGTAGATGAATGCTTTCCACCAAAGATTGCTCTGACCTGCTTTGGCCCAGGCTAGGACTTCTGCCGTGGAGTCTGAGGTGCGTAGGCTTGTGGTAATTCTTCTTCCGTCAGGGCAGAACTGAAAAACCTGTGAGGATGGGATCGCTCTTCATCAGCCACAGGCAGAATAAGCAGGGCTGGTTTAGCAGGAACTGTCCTGTCCGTGAGTAATTTGAGACAGTACTTGTACGTTGCCCATCTGCCCTTGAACTCTTGGGCTAAAAGAATCCTCCAGAGTAGCTGAACTCCAGGCATGTGTAGCCGTACAGACAACCATTTGAATTCAAAATTACATTGTATTTATTTATGGTGTATGCACGTGCATTGTGCACACATCACAGTGTGTGTGTGTGTGTGTGTGTGTGTGTGTGTGTGTGTGTGTCAGAGGACACCTTACCGGAGCTGGTTCTCTCCCTCTGCCATTTGGGTCCTGGGAGTTGAAGTCTGGTTATCAGGCTTCATGGCAGGTGTCTGCCAGCTGTGCCATGCCACGGGCCAGCTGTTCGTCTCTACCAGGGAATTTTTATGCTGAGTTGGGGAAGAATAGGGTGTCAGTCTAGCTATTGAGATAGTTCCATTTGTTTTCTGGTCTGCAGCACTTTTGATTGTTACTAGTGTAACCTATGAGAGATTATAAGTTCATGTTTTACTTTTATTTCCCTTGTTTTAAATGACTGACCGCTACTGTTAGGTCAGAGCTCCAATAGCCCTAGCGATCGTGAAGTCAAATAGAGAAAAATATCTTCTTGGGAAATGGGGACCACTGGCCTTGCACGTTGCAAGCGGCTCTCGTCCTTGCTCGTGTTTTATTTAGGTATTTAGCAGGGTCATTTTAGCCTCTAATTAACACTGTGCCTGCTCGTCAGTTGTTTTGAAGCCTGACGCAGACTGAAGCATCAGATCAGCCCAAGGAGAACTTGCAAAGGTGAGCTCACAGCTCACACGGTGGCCCCTAATCTCTACCTAGGGTGTGAAGGGGTGGCATCGATTCATAGAAGCACCACCAACAGCTCAGTGATCACAGGATCTGTTGAGTCGAGGATGAAATGCAGGAGGCTATTACAGACACTCCGTCTCTATTAACCTCTTGTACCCTTCCATTTAGTGTGATGGATAGAGGAATGTGTGCCCCCAAATCACAGCAGTGTCACGTGCTCCGATGACAGATCTTCTCCTAGAAGGCGGTGTTCATCATCTTAGCAGACGAAGACTTTAGTTTAACTGGTTTGAACAGCTTCGCTTCACGTTTTATTATGGAGCTTAATAAATTAGGAAAGTAGGTAATTAGCAAGTTTAATCCTGGGTTTGTTCTTTTGGGTGGATAAACACCTGTATTTTGATATGAAACAAAAGCCTGATTTGTTAATGCCAAGCATACTGAGGTATTGTTCTTACAATGAAAATAAGAATACCTAAAGTTTATCTTTTGCCACTCTGTTGGAAAGACAAAGGATAAAGGTGGCGTGTTTTGTTTTCCCCTAGCCTCAGATGTACTATGAGGACATGTTTGAGTATAGTACTATGTACTGTGCCAGGCTAGAACTACCAGCATTCCTAAGCTGTATATTTTTTTTTTTTTTTTTTTTCCCCGAGACAGGGTTAAAAGAAGATCTTAAGTAGCCTGGGCTGGCCTTAAATTTTGGTACTGGCCTTGAACTCCTGATCCTCCTTGCTTCATACCTTCCAAGTGCTTGGATAATAGGCCTGTAGCACCATGCTAAGCTTGGATTCATGAT
>NC_022013.1:85136285-85139868 GCF_000317375.1 Microtus ochrogaster
CTAACTTTTGCAGTTTCATATTATTATTGTTTACTATCTGAATCACTTGTCGTCTGCCTACAGTTCAGCTCCGAGTTTCTGGAAGCTTTATTTTGAAAATGATCGCTTTTGTCTACGGAAATGCTCATCCGAAGCCGTGGTGGTATGCCCCCTCAAACACAGTTTTAAAATTAAAATCGTGTTCATTAACTGTGACCAGTATCATAAACGTCACCACTCAAGAGCTCTGAGTGTCTGAAAAGGAGAGGAAGTGCCAGAAAGAATTTCTTTCACATAGAGGCTTTCCCCTCAGGGTTCTCGGAAGGATGCATGCCTAGACACGGTATACGTCAAAGTTTTGTTTTAATCTTGTTTAGGTCAATGAAATAATGTTAAACCACTTTGAGTCTTTTATTATATGGTTTATATCATTCACCATGGCTGCTTTCCTATTTGGTTTTCAAAATATCCCAACTTTTCTGTCTCGGCTAGTTTTGTCTGGAAGAGGCAAGGATTATTCTTTTGGACATGTGTCTAGTGAGAGGAGCTGTAAGTAACAGCTAATGACTAGTGCCAACCATGATATTGTTTCTTAACGTTGTTTGAATGCCTCACGTTATTTATTTACTTATTCTATGATGTTGGGCAGTCAAGCCAGGTGGGCTTTCTTGAGCCATCCTTCTAACTCCTCAAGTTATCTTTAAAAAAAAAAAAGGTCCAAAAATGTTTCATTGCAAATGGTATATGGGAGTAGCTGCCAGGATTATTTATAAAAATCCCTAATACACTTATGTAAAATTCTTCTCTTGCTAGGCTGAGCTTTGTGGAAGGCAGGCTCGCTCCGATTTGTTCTGCGTTTGTTTCTAGCTGTCTGTCATGTTCTCTGGCTCGGTGAACAGCTGTCAGCGGAATGAATGAATGAATGATTACATTTCTGACTATCTTAAGATTAGCCATCTTGCAGTTAGACATTTCTAAGGACTGTGCATCTGAGGTGTGTAACATTTGATCTTTTGTTTGTTGATTTGGCAATGGAATCTAAGAGAGAAAGGTTCAAGGTACTCACAAGCAGAGCAGAAGTCTCGAGGTCACGACTCCTTATGCAATGAGAGCAACCGATCCTTATAGACAATCTGACAATCTATCAATCAGAGGTGTTCATGTCCTTGCTCGAGTTTTATGTTTGTTTACACAAGTAATTGTTAAGCTGATGTTACTGCATCACTGTTAAGGTTGATGAAAGCCCTATGCATAATCGCTATAATAAGTTCTCCAGGGCAGCATGTCTTTATCAGCCCATAAATGATGCAATTCAGTTTGTAGCCTGGTAGTATTTAAAAAAGAAAAGAAATCCTTATGGGTAGACATCTATCTTTCTCATCTTGACTCTTTTTCCTGGCTTATTTTGGCTCAGAGTTTGAGGGTAAAGGGCATCTTGGCAGGTAAGTAATGGTGTCATATTGTGCCCACGGTCAGGACACCGAAGAGGGACTGCTGGTGCTCAGTCTCCCTTCATCTGTTATTCAGTCTAGGATCTCACTCAGGGTGAGCCTCCCTGAAGCCTTCACTTACACCTTTCTGGAAGCATATTTTTAGGTATTCCCAGGAGTGTTTCCATGGTGATTCTAAATCCAGTCAAGTTGATAATAAAGATAGGAAGACTACCTGCACTCCCCTTGGTTGTTTAAATCATTTGTGTGTGTTTCCATGGTGATCCTAAGTCCAGTCAAGTTAGGAAGATTACCCAGGACACTCACCTTGCTTGTTTCAATCATGTGTGTTATGTGCATCATGTATGTGTGTTCGTGTCTGCTTGTGTGTGGAGGCCTGAGGTTGATGTTAGATGTCTTTACTCTGTCACTTTCTACCTTACGGAGCCTGAAGTTCATTTATTTGTTTAGTCTAGTCTGGCTGGCAATGAGCTTCAGGGGTCTGTTTCTTCTGCTCTACCTCTGGGATTCTAAGAGAGCACGCCTTTACGTGGTTTCTGGGCGTCTGAACTCAGGTCCCGATACTTAGGTAGCCATTATGTTACTGACTGAGCCGTCTCCTCAGAACCTTAAATCAGGGTTTACAAAGCCATCTGGACACCTCTGCTGTTGTTCAGGTGAAGGCAGAGCACAGAGGTGGAGATTGGAGTCCTCAGTCCCTTGGTGTCCCTCCCCCGTGGTAGTTAGTGATGTTTATAATCCATCATGAAGATGGCCAACTTTTCAAAGGCAGCTGGCAGCCCCTGATTTGGTCCCGTTTACTTCTAGAGAGCCCCTTAGGGCAATTCAAACGACTCCTCGGAAAGCGTCAATTTGTCTCAGTTTGAAGGGAAATAGAAATATAAAATATTTCCCTATAGACCTGCATGAGTGATGTTGGCACTGAGGTCTCTGTTCCTGGTGCGAGATAACATTTCAGGGACAGAACAAAACAACATATCTCTGTACTTGGACCTTGGCTGTGCTCATGGACTTATGTATTAATATACTTAGAGCCTGCCTCGCTCTGAAGGGTTATGTTTTCAGATCTGTGCCGCCATTCTTGATTGGTTGTTGAGTAGTGGCAGAAATGCTGTGTGTGTTTTGAAATGGAGGGAGTTATAACCTCTCTCTTGGCTTTGAGCCTGACTGGCCAAGATGGATCTCTTTGACAAGTGACCAAATGGCCTGTCTCACGTAGCGCAGCATAACAAATTCATGAGTTCATTGCTACTGTGTTTATTGTTCAATTTCCTTATAGAACTAGGGCTGGCTTCCGTACTTTGTATGACTTCTGTCTTTCTAATATTGTGTCCTCTGGGAGAATCCTGGGATCCGGCGAACCCAAAGCAAGTTTCTGCAGGCTGATGGAGGTGACGAAGCCGTCTGGAAAACATTAGCTCTCCAGGTGTTGTTGGGCTCTGTTTATGCTGTGATACCTTTGCCTTGGTGTTCTGATGTCAGGGTCTCACTTGTGTGGTCTGGTTTGTGTACAGTGGCACTAGCATTGTTGTGACAGAGAGGCAGGAGATGGAGGGCTGTTGTGACTCTGCTCTCCAAGGACACTAGTGATGACGTAGACTCACCTGTGCTACAGATATTTGGCCTTGCTAATCGCATGGATCACATGCCTGTGTTGTGGAGTTGGTACCATGTTTTCTAAGACTTTAGTAAGTGATAAAGAACATTGAGAAACATACATTCTTAAGTCTGCTAGTTCAGTCCTGTCCCCGAAGAACATGGAGTAAGAATGGCTTATCACAGTGAGGTGCTGGCGAAGCGTATTTTAACTCTGGATTTTCCAAGGATAACTAAGCCAGAATTCATGTGGCGGGCCCGCTCCAGTGGCTGATGCTGCTTCACAGTTTTACTGCAGGATGCCGCAAAGGGTAGAAAGTAGATAGAGATGAAGCAGGACTGTTTTTAGAGTTCTCTTAAACACCATGATTTTCTCATGCTCCTAATCTTTTAAAAACTACGTAAATAAAAATGCTCATTGAAATGCCTTGCTTCGGTTTGCCTATTTGTATGCAAATGTTTGAGAAGACGAGCCACTCACACATTTCTCTGATTAATTAGAGGGCAGGATCAGGTCAGGCTTGGTGCTTGTTCCTCCGTACAGTAACTCCTACAGC
>NC_022013.1:85140465-85142442 GCF_000317375.1 Microtus ochrogaster
TTTATTTTTAAAACTTAATTAAAAAATCATTTAGATGAGATTTAATTCATGTCCCTTACATTCTACTCATTTGCTTTGTATAATTTGTTGAGCTGTGCTGCTGATACCAATTTTAGAATCCGTTTGTCCCTTGAAACCTGTTCCGCTAGCTGCCAGCGCCAATCTGCTAGATCACAGGAGGACTCCATGTTTAACATTTGAGGAGCTGCCAGATTGTTGCCATTTTCTTACCAGCCGTGTTTGAACCTTTCCGAGTCTTCTAATCCTTGCCATGTCAACTTGCCTAATGGTTGTTACTATCTCTCCTAGCGGGTTTCAAAGAGGATATTCTTGAGCTTTTTGATTGATATTTTCCAAATGATTTGTGATGTTTAATGGGTTTCATGTGTCTACTGGCTGTTTGTATATATAGAGAAAGCCCCCTTTATCTTAATGAACCTATTGTTGTTGCTTACCCATCTTTAAGGTGGTGATAAACCAGTGCTGTCCTAGCGGAGCCAATGTATGTGAGCTGATCAGAGTGGTGGCTATGGTTATTGTGACAGTTCGTACGTGGTTAATGCTTCCTACGGCTCCTAATTTCTCCAGTGAGAATTTGCAAACTGAACTTAATCTTCAGTTCCTAGTTCTACCCGTTCTGCCTGTGCTCCATATGATCCATTGCTCATTCATTTCTTCCAAGACCGTATGGACACCTAACATGCTTTATCTTACTGATAGAGTCTAAAATATGAATTAACAAAATAAATGTCCCCCTCCAGAAATCCTTTAGACAGAGCTAGCAGAATGGCAATTAGATAGTGACATGGTCTTTTAGGTAGGCATGTGAAGCTGGATTGAGAGACTGGGTGGAGGGTTACGAAAGGCTTTGTAGACGACCTGGATGATAAATAGGAGTTCGTTCATATACAGTGGCCTCAGCATTGTGGACAGTATGAGGGCGTCGGAAAGCAAATATTCAGGGTAAAGGGAGACGCTCAGAGTACTCCTTCGGTGGTGCTGGAGACTGGAACCTCTTGTCCACGCCTCTTGATTGGATCTGGAGGTCATGCAGGCTTCGTCCTCACCTTTGCCTCATCGAAAAGACTGAGCTGATTCTCAAGGCCCAGCATGTTTAAGCAGCACTGCATGAACACAGTGACCCAAAGAGGCGCTGCCCACCTAGGCGCTCAGCCTATGACTGTTGTCAGGGGCCGTGTGTGTCTGGAGAGTCACCTACAGTGTCAGCAGAAAGTCACCGTCTCCAACAAGAGCTTGCAGCTGAGTAAGGACCGTCAGGAAAAGTGGAGCCCGAGAGGATATCTGTCTCTCCTAGGACCTAGGAATCAGTGGACAGGTAGTTAGCAGGTAATGCCTTCTTTCTGAAAGAGAAGGACGATGGTTGCTGGGACCTTTCTGAAGTTATGGGAAGTGGATGGTGGAAAACTGATGATGGTACCCAAGGAGCTTACCCAGAGGCATTTGGTATAAGAGGGAAAAGTTATCCACACTTCTGTCCCAAACCTGGTTTGGCTCCTGTTACTTTGAGATCCTTAATAACCTAGAGGTTTCCCACACGTGGAGTAAAACATTATGTTCGTCACTGCAAAATACGATAGAGCAGAAGGAGCCCGAATTAAAACCAAGCAGAGTTTTCACACCTCTCCATTCCTTATTCTATTTGGGTCTTCCATAGTGAAGAAGCCCGTTCGTGAGTATGGAATCAGCTGTTTATAGCTTACACACTGCAGCTTCCGGAAATGCCATTCCTCGATTTCTGTTTGTTTCGGGCCTTGTTTTATGTAGTTACTGCTACAGAGAAATATTAATAGCTTCACTTCATATAAACACAAATATTTCTAGACACTTGTGCCGAGGACTAAAAGTGTTTGTGGTGTTTCAGTAATGTGAGCCAGTTCTGCAACCGCCTGTGTTTTGTCTTTCTGGGAAGATAGTGAAGTGAGAATTATGACTGGAGAGTCTTCTTCTTCTTCTTCT
>NC_022013.1:85142614-85157117 GCF_000317375.1 Microtus ochrogaster
TCTTCTTCTTCTTCCTCTTCCTCCTCCTTCTCTTCTTCCTCTTCCTTCTGTTCCTTCTTTTTCATTTTTTTCTTTTTTTTTTTTTAAAGACAGGGTTTCTCTATGTAGTCCTGGATGTCCTGGAACTCACTTTATAGACCAGGCTGGCCTTGAACTCAGAGATCCACCTGCCTCTGCCTCCCAAGTGCTGGGGTCAAAGGTGTGTGCCACCATGCCTGACTCTACATGACTTCTTAATTTCTCCCCCCTCCTGGCTTCCTGTTCTCTGGAGGTTTCCTTTCAGAAAGTGATAGTTCCATACTGTTACCCCATTCACTTTTAGTGTGAGTCCGGAAGTCTTGGCTTGAACGGGAGAGCACCTGATGTTTCTGGGCTGGCTAAGAAATTGAAACGTCTCCGGAATCCTAGTGTGGACGTCATGTCTGTGTGTGACAATAGGGGTTTTCTTCATTTTGCTACTGTTTTATTTAGATGATAGTAGGGGCTTGGGGTCTCGCCATTGTGTCAGCATTTTCTCATGGCTGCCGAGGGAACAGTTGAGAGTAGGGAGGTGAAAGTCATGTCTCTGTATAAAATGGCATGTTCTCTTTTTTTAAAGATTTTCGTTGGGCTGAAGTGTCCACATCACTTATTCGTTCGCTGACTATTAGATTACCTGCCAATTGCTTGGTTAGATGTCAGGTACTGGGAAACCAATGAAAGAAGACAGTGCAGAGGCCATGCTCCGATGCAGAATGAGGGCAGGAGCTCTGGCCACCCAATCAGAGAGCAGCTCACTGGAACTTACTTTACACTGTAAATTTAAGTATTCCGGGACGCCAGACTTCATGGCAGCTGTCTTTTGGGAGAGACAGATGCACTTTGAAAAAATTCACTGTAAAACACATTTTAAAGCATCTTCTATTTTTACTTGTCATTTTGATTTCAAAATTACTCCATTGAGGGAAAAACGCGGTCATAAAAATCAGTTTCGAGTTTGTAGAAGTATCAAGTTATTAAGAAAATAGCAAATAAAATAAAGTAAAAAGGCCAATGAGAGGGCTCAGCAGGTTCAAGCGCTTGCCACGCAAGTGCCACGACCCAAGTTCAATTCCCAGAACCTTCTGCAACCCATGGTAGAACTAACTAAAAATTCCCAAGTCGTCTAAATGGACCAGTAGAAGGAAGAGCAGCAACAACAGGAAGGATGTGACATTCAAAAGGAGATCTTTAAGAGACAATTAAAATTTGCCATTTAAGGTAGCACATAATTTTGAAAACGCATTCAAGTAATGGTATTTTAAAAACTGTTTCTCTAATTTTCTCTTGGGGAAAATGGATGCTTTAATTTACTGCTATTGGGATTCTTTCAGTTTCGTCAAGGCTGATCAGTTACAAATTTTCATCTCCCGATACTATTATAAATGAGCAATAAACCGGGATATTGCTTTGTGGTGAAATGGGTGAACTTACCTGAAAAGAGGCAATTATCTTCTCTGTATTGAAAGATGTTTCATAGCAGCCTAATGTGTAGCAATGAGAGAAAGCTGTTGTGTTAACATTTTCTTAGCCTCTTCTATCATCTCGGTAGAAACCCCAAAATATTCGCTTCTCTCTTGTCTTTGAGAGTGGTTGGTACTGATCTGTCAGCTTGACAAGATTGAGAAGCACCGTGGATATAAACCACCAATGGATATATCACCAATGTCTGTGATGGAATGTCTAGATGAGATAAATCGGGTTGGGTTACAAGACCCGTCCTAAACGTGAGCAACACCATTCTGTTGGCTGGGGTCCTGGACCAAATAAAACTGAAGAAGAGCTGAGTACTCCACTTGTTTCCCTACTTTGGGAGTATGGACACAGCGTGACCAACCTGTAGTATGCTCCTGCTGCCATGGTTTCCCGCCACAATGGATTTTACCCTTGAATATAGACCAAAATAATCCTTCCCTCGTTTCCTGCCATGGTGGATTTTACCCTTGAATATAGACCAAAATAACCTTTCCCTCCTTAGGTCGCTTGTGTCAGGTATTTTCCTCAGCAATGCACGAAGTCAGGAATGCAGTGAGTCTATTCTTTTAGATAAAAGTATATAAAAGTTTTCAAAAGACTGTTTAGTTAGGGATACTAGCCTTACCAAATGGTTGACACTTAACTGTGTTGTGACTTCAGAGCACTTCATATTTTGGATTATTTTTTAAGGTATGGTTAATCTGTCCTGTTGTTTACTCTTATTTTAGTTCAGTGCAGTTAAATTGCCCACTGTTTCGTAACTAAAGGTAAACTACACCTCAATCCCAGGTTAATGTGACTGTAACATCAATGGTTCAACTATTACACCTAATTCTCTTAGAGCGTTGCTGAGGGAGAAGTGCAGTCTTAGAGAAATTAATTTATAAAGCACATAGACAGCAAAATATGCTCCATGAGAATACTCAGTTGTAACGCCATAAACGAATGCAGACAGATTGTAAATATATATACAGCTTTAATAGACTTACAGAACCACCATTCCTGCGGAGACCTGGAAAGCAGAAGCAGTGGCTGGGGGCAAGCTCGCCAAATTTATAGGCAAACATTAGCCCTAGGCAAACACGCCGCTAAGGGGCGGGACTTATCCCTACACTCAGTGACTGTGGATGAGCAAGCAGTCCGTGGAAGAGAAGCCATAACAGTGAATGGGTGTGTGAATGGGCGTGTGAATGGGTGTGTGAATGGGTGTGTGAAGATGTTCTCACCCGGCTGCTTGTGATGAGGAGCCCAACAGCACACAGTGAAGCAGCATCTCACATTCTCCGCCTGGCTATCAGGAGTTGACAGGGTAGGCTTTCAGGGCAGCTCTTTACACTGCCATAGGAGTGTGCATGTCTGCAGCCATGTTGGAGACCCATTTGTTAATGCACAAAATTGTTCAAGTGTGTGTTCCTACAGCTCGGCGATTTCACTTCCAGCACTACACATTCTACAGGGTTCATTGTAGTTTAGTTTATAATAGTAAGAACATTGTCACTAACTTAGTGACCTTTGTGTAGATATAGAACCAGTTCTGTCAACATGGAAAGATAAAATAAGTTGAGATTTAAATTAACACTATAATTATAATTTTTTTTTTGTTTTTTCGAGACAGGGTTTCTCTGTGGTTTTGGAGCCTGTCCTGAAACTAGCACTTGTAGACCAGGCTGGTCTCGAACTCACAGAGATCCTCCTGCCTCTGCCTCCCAAGTGCTGGGATTAAAGGCGTGCGCCACCACCGCCCAGCTAAGAATCTAGATTTAATATGGAAAAAGCATGCCTTTCTTTTTTTAATATTTATTTATTATGTATACAATATTCTGTCTGCATGTATGTCTGCAGGTCAGAAGAGGGCAGCAGACCTCATTACAGATGGCTGTGAACCACCATGTGGTTGCCGGGAATTGAACTCAGGACCTTTGGAAAAGCAGGCAATGCTCTTAACCACTGAGCCATCTCTCCAGCCCCAACACTATAATTAAGGTGTATGTATATATTTGTATCTGAGCCATATAGTATATGTTTATGAGGCATTCTTTACTCAAGGGTCAGATAGAATGGGCTTTTAAATAAAATAATCATATTTGTGTTTATAAATATATAATATGCTTAAATATTTATATGTAAAATTTTTAAGAATTAGATTTTAGTCACTTCATATTATCCAGATTTTTTTTTTTTTATCATAGTTCGTTCTCTCTCTCTCTCTCTTTCATTGTGTAGTCCTGGCCAACCTGGAACTTGCTTTGTAGACCATACTGTCCTCCAGCTCCTCTGCCTTCTAAGTAATGGGGTTAAAGGCATGTGCCATCATGACTGGCTTGACCTTAATCTTGAAAGGCAGAAACCACATGGATGGTAAGACATACTGCTGTATTTGAGAAGAAAACACTAATGGGCTTGGTCTTAGATCCTTTGCCTAGGTTGTGTGTGATCCTGTGTTCTGTCTGAAGCACTTAGAAAAGGAAAGGAAAAAATATCTTTAGAAAGTAATAAAATAGGTTGAATACACAGGACTTGGTGTTTTTGGATGTAAACCATCGTTGGTGTATTAGAGCTCATTGGAATTTTACCTGTGGTATTTTCAGTGTTTATGCTGTGTGGTGTCTGCGTTAGCAATACTAAAGTGGTACTTGATTTGAATCTTTGGGCAGAGCCAGAGGTTTCTTTGTTTTTGTTTTTGTTTTTTTTTTTTTTAATCATTTTAGACTTTAAGATTTAGGGAGAATCAAATACTTTTAGGATATCAAAGTTGTATATCTAGAGTTGGCTGAAAAGGTTTCTAGGATCACTGAAAAAAAGTCCTTCTTTTGGTATTTTGGCTCTAGTGTGTGTGTGTGTGTGTGTGTGTGTGTGTGTGTGTGTGTGCGCGCGCGCACGTCTGTCTTGCCAGAAAAAAAAATCCTAGCATACTTCATTACCAAGAGTGTCACCAATTTTCAATTACTGACTATCAACATGACCTACAACTTGTAAAGCCTTGTAGCAGACAATTGTTCGTATAATGGGGAGAGTTGGAATCTGTGCTCTCAAAAAAGAATGTTAATTTGCTCCTCAACTTGTTACAGATACTGTGCACACAGCAAATGGGAGGTAAAAGTCATAATTGCCTTTTAATATCATTGGAGATTTAATAGTCTCCCCTGGCTTTAATTTCCATAAAGGAAAGATTCAAAAAAACATTTTTACTGCTTCCAAGTTAGACCTTGACGAGACAGTCTAGGCAGCCATTGGTGCTGAATTGAAATTAACAAGGGTAGAGGCTTTGGTGCCTGTTCGAAGCAGTGAAGGCTTTGGAGCCTGTACGAAGCAGTGAAGGCTTTGGAGCCTGTACGAAGCAGTGAAGGCTTTGGTGCCTGTACGAAGCAGTGAAGGCTTTGGTGCCTGTACGAAGCAGTGAAGGCTTTGGTGCCTGTACGAAGCAGTGGAGGCTTTGGTGCCTGTACGAAGCAATGAAGGAAGCACAGGATGCCAGGCAACATTTAAGGCCAGGGTTGCTTGCTCTTGGTCATGAGGGTTTTAAAGCGATGCCTGTAAACTGATTGAATGAGTGAGCACTACTACACACATGTAGATTTTGCTTTTTCAGCAGCCCTGGGAGAGGCATGCAAAACCTTATTTTTCCTCCGTTCTGATGTGGTATGTCTCCTTGAATGAAATTATATATGCCATATAAGGCAGAGAGTTAGAGGGAATTACCACCATTTGAAAATGCCTCAGCGTATTCGCCTATCTCTCGTGGTCGATAGCCTCAGCCGATTCGCTTGTCTGTCATGGTAGCTATCCTGTTGCTGAAGGAATTAACTCCCTTTCCTGTACCACAGCCCTCACACCCACTCCTGCTCAATAGTCTGTCCACAAGAAAGTGACTTCTTCTGTTTGAACTCGGGTCTTGGGTAGCCCATGACTTCCCGAATTCTCTTTTCACCGCGGCCCTTTCTGCACAAGCTGTCTGCCCAACTGATCTTGGCTGCGGTGGCTCCCCGCTTTCACCACATTGCTCCCCGACAATTGTGTGCACAGCCTACACGGTTTCACTGTGGTCCCTCACTGAACTCTGGAGTTTATGTACCCGTAGCCCATAAAGTCAATGGCTTTAATTTAGGGATCTGAGGACAGTGGACAGGGCAGGTCCCAGTGGGTAGCCACCTCCCCTGATATTTGCCATCCCTTTGTTTAAGAGTTAGTAAGGATTTAAATTGCTTGTTTTCCTTCCAGGAGGGTTTGGTGCCAGTGAGCAGGAGATTCAATTTCCCTGAAATATTAGTCATTATGTTTTCTTATTTTCTACTTTATATGCTAGAATTGTGAGATACACTGATAGGGAACACAGGAAAACAAACCTAAATCACTTCTGCTTTCTGTTTCTCATGGAGTTATATTCTTTGACCACATCTGTTGCTTTGTATTAAAAATCATTTGTTAGTTTATATGGATGCTGGAGTGAATCTCTTTAATTCTGAAAAAGGCCTTTGGGCCCAAACCAGCGTAATTACGATTTGGCAACAAGAAAACGGAAGATCCTGTCTCTAAATTGTTTTGAATATTCAAGCCAAAGGGAGGTCTTATGTTTAGCATTTTCTAGCATCTTTCATTTAGTTAGAGTTATAGTAATTTCAATACTCTGGAAGAGTAGCATGATTTTAATTGAGATAATCTTTTTCTCATAGTGTAGAATTTCCACGAAGAATCAGCCAAGCTTTTGCCCACACAGCATCGCCATTTTTAATGAATCCTAATGCTCAGATTTCAAAGATACAAGCATGAAAATTTTGTAAAGATATATTATTACTATGGTCTTTTTGCATGAAAAGCATCTATTTAGACTTTCTTTACCTAGCTATGTTTGGCTTTCTCCATGTAAAGAATGTTTTTCTCCATGGGATTTAATCCTGAGAGTTGCTCGTGGAAGTTGTCGGAAGCCCTCACGTACATCTTCTCCCAGACCATCTTATATCTCAGTGGTGTGAACAATATTTTCTTAGAAATTCTACCCATAGAATCATCCTTATAACTGGTTTTATGCTGTGTAGTGTCAAGTCAGTTTGCCCAAATCAGTATTTTCCCTGACAGTTGTAAGTAACATAAGTTTTACCCAATTCTCTTGTTTCGTGGCTCAGATTTCTTTCCCAAGGTCTGTCTTGTCAGTCAGCTACACACTCAACCTTGGGCTTTGAGATTTTATTCAGTTTGCTGATGGCCCCTGGATGTGGACCGTAGACCCGAGGGCCGATGAAATTTTGCCTCCAAGTTTGAAGTAGGTAGAACCCTGGGAAACCGGATTATTTTCTTAGAGCCTCTTTCATGTTGAAATTCTACAGTTGTGCCTCCACACAAGGGTCCTGGAAGCCAGCACAAGGGGCCTGCATGCTCCACAAGCAATCTGCCAACCAAGCTACATCCCAGACCTGTTTGTTTTTTCTTCACAGAAATTTTCTTCTCAATAACTTGAGAAAGAAATCACCATTTTTGGCTTCTTATTGTTTTGGTGCACGTGCTAAGAATTGTGGGCAAGGCCGGGCGGTGGTGGCGCATGCCTTTAATCCCAGCACTCGGGAGGCAGAGGCAGGCGGATCTCTGTGAGTTCGAGACCAGCCTGGTCTACAGAGCTAGTTCCAGGACAGGCTCCAAAACCACAGAGAAATCCTGTCTCGAACCCCCCCCCCCAAAAAAAAAAGAATTGTGGGCAAATGGAAATGTCTGTGTTCTGGTCTTCAACATAGCCAGTCAAGTCTCAGTTATGAGAGAAATGCCAGTTCTGAGTGGACCCTTGCCACCCTTGGGATAATGTCCTTGCAAAGCGATGCTCCTACAACCTGAAAATGAACCCCTCGTCACTTCTCTACCCCAGGACAACCATACTCCCCCTGATAACGTGCACAACTTGCATCCTCCTCCAACCTCATTCATTGCTTGCGCAAGAGCCGGAGACTCAAAAGAACACAGTGACTTTAGGTCGTTCGCCCGTGGCGGTGCTGTGGTCCCTTCACGCCCAGTGACTTTAGGTCGTTCGCCCGTGGCGGTGCTGTGGTCCCCTCACGCCCAGTGACTTTAGGTCGTTTGCCCGTGGCGGTGCTGTGGTCCCTTCACGCCCAGCAGGTTCTCCGCGGGCCCATGGAGTCACCAGGAGCCTCACACTTCTAGGGCATTTTGCTTGTGTTTTGCCACATTTAGAAAAAGCCTCACGATTTACATAAAAACCTGTTCTTCGTTCATTTTCATTCAGTGTTTCTCCTTTTAGTCCCAGGAATTGCCTAAAATAAGCGGTCTCTTTTCTGAAAGATTACTAGTTATTTCTGGTTTTGATTTGATGTATGCATTTCTCGCTGCTGCTTTCAAGAAGTGCAGCTTTGTTTTTCATTTGATGCGCTTAAGAGAGAGAGAGAGAGAGAGAGAGAGAGAGAGAGAGAGAGAGGAGAATGTTTTCTAAAATGCCTGCAGGCCTTGATTCTTCGTCTTCCTCCTTTTTCTTCTGTTGTTCAAGAGCTTCTCAGCAGGGGTCCTTACCCCCAGCATCTAAGTGCACCCCAAGAGGAAAGTGGGACTCTACTTGGAACCCCTGGCTGCTCTAAACAAGAACTCACAGTTTTCCATAGATTCAGTTAGCTTTGTTTTTGGAACTTGAGAATTAAAATCTATTTATTTGTTTATAAAAATTGTGACCATCTGATGGCTTCATGGTGGAATTTCTGGCCAAAGCAAGCAGCAGTTGAACTATTCCGTTGCCTGGGTCATCTTGCCTAGTTCGGGACAATGCTGCGCTAGGATGCGCTGTGGCTCCTTGTTGGGAGCTGTGGAAGGGCGGTGGAGCGGGTGTGGTCCTGGCTGCTGTTCATCACTGATATCCGTCAATATCTCGATTCCATTCACTATTTCTTAGAAGTAAACACCAGAAATTTGTGCAGTTGGGAATCCTTATTTCCAGGCAACGGAAGTAACCTCTGAATGAGGTAGACAAAGAGAAGCAAGACTGACTGTTTACTCTTATTTCCTCCTATAATTATAGCCGTTGACTTAAGTCAGATCGGAGAGCTTGTATTTTGAGTTTGTTGTAGACGAAGGTGACCAGTGTGAGAGCCGGTGGCCAAGTCTGGAGACTGAAAGTCCCCTTGCAGCTGTTGGTTCCCCAGCGTTGTTTCAAATCACGACTAAATCTTTGGTTACAGTCCTACTTATTCCTAACATCCTTACAGGAGTTACTGGGTAACATTTTCTTTCTTGCTTGCTGATCCATTCTGTTGTAGCGTTGTGTACTACCGTTTCATTGAAAACATTTGCATACAATTTTAGTTTTTACTTTCTGCCTTTGTTGGATTTCTATTATTATAAAATGTGTCTTTTTTTTTCTTGTTATTTGTTTGTTTGTGTTTTGAGGTAGTGCCTCAGAGGTAATCCTCCTGCCTCCATCTCCTGAGTGCCTGGATCACAGATGTGCACCACTGTCTGGCTCTAATTTAAATTCTTGATTTGCATGTTTAACCCATTTAGTTTCAGCTTTTCTTCTTTTACATGAATATTTAAAGTTAAAATTTTTCTGTATTATTTTAGTACAAGTTTCCCTCATTTCCCTCATTATTTTCTTAAACTATATCTCCTAATTTTCATCGTGACTCCTCTGCTCCTCAGACAATATAGAAGCGTGTCTCACATATCCAGAAGAGACTTTATTGCTTTTCTTAAAAAACATTTTCTAGGCTGTGAGTTCGAGACCAGCCTGGTCTACAGAGCTAGTTCCAGGACAGGCTCCAAAGCCACAGAGAAACCCTGTCTCGAAAAAGAAAAAACAAAACAAAACAAAACAAAACAAAAAAAACATTTTCTAGGGAGATGGCTCTGCCGTTCTTCCAGAGGTCCTGAGTTCAATTTCCAGCAACCACATGGTGCCTCACAACAATCTGTAATGAGATCTGGTGTCCTCTTCTGGCCTGCAGGCAGAACACTGTAAACATAACAAATAATAAATCTTTGGGAAAAAGTATGTTTAAAAAATGTTTTCTAAGCTGGGCAGTGGTGGCGCATGCCATTAATCCCAGCACGTGGGAGGCAGAGGCAGGCGGATCTCTGTGAGTTCAAGGCCAGCCTGGTCTACAGAGCGAGTTCCAGGACAGGCCCAAAAGCTACAGAGAAACGCTGTCTTGAAAAAAAAAATGTTTCCTAATCTCTCCATTGGTAGAGAAAATGACTGGTACTATTTATTCTCCTGGGTACTTTTTGGGAGTGGCCAGTGATGCTAGAAAAAGTCATGTGACGACACAGCCACATGACAGGTGCAAGTGACTCGCCAAGTTACTTTTTCCTTATTTGCTTGGTCAGTGAATCTCCAGTAGAGCGTCTGTATTTTCATATACATTATTGTACATTTTATATACATTATTATATTTTTTATATGATAACTACCTCTTGCATGGTGCTTCCTGTATTCCAGACATTGTTTTAAGGTTTTTCAAATATTGACTTAATTGTGTGTTGTTCATTTTTTCTCTTAAAGGTCCATTATTTGTACTCTATATATTTTGAGACTTGATATATTTGTTACTGGATACATGACAGCTAGTGAGTGCCTGGGGTCTTCTTTTATCATTACCCTTTGACCTCCTTTATCTCTTATGATTCTTTTAACCTTTTCCTGATATTGATCTGACCACATGGGCTTTTTTTTATAGTTTGCCTGATGTGGCCTTCTCTTCTCATCTTGCGTGCCTTTTTGTTTGAAGCATGAGTAAATTCATTTTTTCTCCCGTTTTCTTCATAAGTGGCAGTAGAATTGGATGGTTAGAAGCAAAATTCCGGCCAGGTCGGTTGGTTTGGTTTGCTGTTTAGTGTGTAGAATTTGGCAGCTCCCCTTTTACCCTTCTTTCCATGGCATCACTCCATGCCATGCCCTGCTCTCAGCCAGGTCCTCCAGTGGAAAGGTAGTGGATGATCAAGTTCTCATTTTCAGTAAGGTTGTTGTCACCTCGCGGAGTCACATGGCACAGTCACCTCATGCTTCCCTAGCTAATTTCTACTGTAGCATCTCTCTCTCTCTCTCTCTCTCTCTCTCTCTCTCTCTCTCTCTCTCTCTCTCTGATTTATTTGTATTTTTTAAGACAGGATCTCACATGTAGCTCTGGTTGTCGTCTCACTATGTATAGCACACTGGTTCATCACAGATATCCCCCTGCCTCTGTCTCTGCTGGGTTTAAAGGTGTATGCCGCCACACCCAGCTAGCATCTACTTTTGATCTCTTCAAAATATATTAAATATTTCCAAAGTGGACACAGTAAGGCTGTTCATCTTAGAGGGCTCTTCCAAGTGAAGCATGCGTTAGATGAACAGAGCATGGTACCGTGCCCAGCACACCAGTAAATGCTCACCCTGAGTCTTTCTGTTTTCCCATTGACTTTGTTATATTCTGACCGTTGGTGCTTTGACCTGCCGGGACTCTGTCCACCAGTTCACTGTCTTCTCTTTGTTGGTCACCATTAATGTTACCAGACTTGCTCCTTTAATTTTATGTTTGGTCTTTTAAATGTCTGATTTTGTTGTAGTAGTTGCTCAGGTGACTTGGGAAAGACAGCTCTGATGCATCTCAGTCCTAATCCTGCCTGTCTGAAGTGGGATTTAATGGAGTTTCTAAGTCATTTCTTAGCAGGAGTCTATGTTATGAAGCTCGATAAGCTCTGTACCTAGGATGTATGATTTCGGTGATCTGGGGAGATGACTCATAATTTGTCTTTTTATATTTCAAGTGTACAGAATACAGTTTGGGAATCCGCAATCAGATGATTGAAAAACCTAAATTGCTCTAAAGTCTGAGACATTTTGAACATTCACTCGCTGAGGGAAAATCCCGTGCTGACCAAGTGTATCAGGTTGCGTTCAGTCACAAGTGTACTAAAAATGCAGTCACTTCAGGCTCTCTGCACAAAGTATGTGAGAAATGGAAGTGACGTTTGTGTCCAGAATTGGTTCCCAGCTCTAAATCATCTCATCTCAATTAAAATACTGTAACCAGGAAAATCTCAAATCCTAAATGCTTGTCTTGTTCCAGACATTTCAGATAAGAGAAGCCCCGTCTGTACTTTGTCCAGGTGATGTATTGACCTGGGGTTCCCTATGGAGAGAGAAATGTTCCCGTGAATAGAAGTTTTCTGATAGGAATATTGTTATATATCAATTAGATTTAGCTTGAAAAGAAAATTAGCAGTAATGTTGATTGTACAACGTGTGAATAGTCTGTTTTTTTGTTGTTAGTAGGGGTTGACTTCATACATATTAGGCACTGAGTGAGCTATGTCCTTAGACCCCAGATGTGAATTTTCTTAATGCCTCTGTACCCTATGTTTTAAATTGGTTAGCATGTTAAAATTATGTTGAATATCTTTGTTGTATGTCCTTTTCTTTGGGTGTGTGTGAGAAACTATTCACCTAAGCTAGAGAGGGCACTGAAAACTAAAGAAAGGATTCCACCCAAGCCCGGCCTGCTGAACTGGTGAATTTGTTGAGGTGACTTACAGGAACCCGGGTGATTCACAAGCAGCTACATCAGGATATCCACTAGGTGACCTGTAGGTGGCCTGTAAGTGGCTAGGGCCACAGAGAAGCCCTGACTTATTCAACCCTCTACTCGTGTGGTGGTGATTGGAATTCTGAGGGAAGGGATGAATCTGACAGGATCTCCTCAACCTCATAATCTGGTCTTCTCCCTGTGTGAGGGGTTAATAGGCTGGATCTCTCGAGGGTCATCATAGCCGCTCTGCATCAAGATGGAGATGATCATCAAACTGAGAGGAAATAGCTATATTACAACCTGATACCACAGCCCCGTGTGTGTGTGTGTGTGTGTGTGTGTGTGTGTGTGTGCGTGCGCGCGCGCGTATCCAATATGCCTCTTTGTGCATGTGCGTAGAAGCCAGAGGCCACTTTGTGTGGCTTCCTTTAATGCTTTCCACCTTGTTTTTGAGACAGAGTCTCTCATTGAACTTAGATCTCACCGTTTGGGCTGGCTGACAGTAGCCAGCATGTTTTGGGATCCGCCTGGCTTCTGCTCTTGCTAGCACTAGGGATAAACGTGCACACCGCCAAACCCAGCTTTTATGTGGGTGCTTAGATTCCAAGCTCAGTCCTCATGCTTGAGCAGCAAGCATTGCTATAGCCCCTAAAAAAAAATAAGTCTAAGTCCTAACGCCTCCTATGTGAGGACTCTGCAGAACTAGTGGTATCAGCGTGCTGATTTGTGTTTTCTTTGCTCAGTCATAAATGTTTCTCATTTGTTTCCAACAGGAAGGAAAAACTGATGCGGTGTTCTCAATGCCGAATCGCCAAATACTGCAGTGCCAAGTGTCAGGTAAGACTACTGAGCTGTTCAGGCAAGGTTCAGATCGTCCTCCTGTGTGTCTGTTCTCGGTCACACCCATGGCCATTGTCTGCTCCCCTTTTCATCTTTTTAAAAGCAAAACCAAAATGGTGATTGTTTTACTTGTTATTTTTTTTTTCAGTTTTAAATTTAATATTTGTGTAGTTTGAATAGGCTTTGTCAAGGAAGGAGGGAAGGAGTCTGGTGCACACCTTTAATTTCAGCACTCGGGAGGCAGAGGCAGGTGAATCTCTGTGAGTTCAAGGCCAGCCTGGTCGAGGCAGGTGAATCTCTGTGAGTTCAAGGCCAGCCTGGTCTACAAGAGCTAGTTCTAGGACAGGCTCCAAAGCTACACAGAGAAACCCTGTCTCGAAAAACAAAACAAAACAGAACACCCAAACAAGCAAACAACAAACAAACCAAAAAAAGAAAAAAAGAAAAAAGAAAAAGGAGGGAAAGGAAGGAAGGGTAAAAGGGGAGAGATAGAGACAGGCATAATTACATGTATGTTCCTGTTAGGGCAAATAGTCAAAGCCAGGTAGCAGCCACCACTTCTCCCCCAGCACTTCTCCTAGTCCCCCCTTTAGCTGTGGATTCAGTGGATTATTTCACTGATGACATTAGTGCCCTTGTGATCCTGTCAGCTACCAGTAGCACCAGCCGCGGGTCCAGCCTGTACTTTAAAGCCCACACATTTGGTGGTGTGTTTCAGTTTAAACCATCATACCACTGTTAAGGTTTTTGTACGGACATATTTGAAAGTCTGTATATGTTTATAAAAGTAGATACAGGTTGTTTTGGTTCCGGTTCTTCCATGTCTTGATTTCTTTTTTCATATTTAGAGACTATTTTGTATTACCAAATATATTTTATTTTATATATCTATATGTATATACACACATATATATATACATATACACATACACATAAACACATAGATGTATTTGCCATTATCATAATTTTCTTATTAATGAATGTTTAGATTTTCTCCCAAACTTGTTATCATTAATAATATACCCAACATTTTTTAGGTTTTTGTATACTTCTAAAAATTAATTTCATGATAAATTTCTAATTATATTTTTTTGGTAGAAGGATATATGCATTTTGAATTTTTAAAGATAATGCCAAACTGCCTTCCTAAAGATTAAATTAATTTGTAATGAATATGGTTGTTAATATCTTTGGAATTCTTTTAAGGATGTATAATTAACATTCAGCATGACCTTTTCTCCGAGTCTTTTGATTAATTAATCATTTAATAAGAGGCATAATTATGCTCTAGTGATCATTAAAACGTCTTATTGAAACTTTTGTGTCTGGGTCATCCCATCCTCATTCATATTTTGGGATGTGTGTGTGCTTGCTTGTGTGTTTATGTGCACAGGCACTTACGTGTAGTTGTTCTTTCTTTCTTTGGAATCTAGACCATTATTCTCAGGGGTTTTTCTGCCATCTCATTTTTGCCTTTGAAATTAGTCTCTTCAGAATGCAAACAAGATGATCTTAATGGAAGAGACTCCATATACAAAATTACCAGAGGATCTGAGTTCTGATGTTACTTCTGCCACTTTCTAGTTAAATTATATCATAGGAAACACAAGGTCAGGCTTCAGTTTCTGAGCCTGCACTGATAAGAGCCACTATCTGTTAGGTATCTGCTGGGTGCT
>NC_022013.1:85157294-85163605 GCF_000317375.1 Microtus ochrogaster
CTGGGTGCTGAGAGCTAATAGAGCTAATACTTGTTAGCTATCTGCTGGGTGCTAGGTGCTTACTTATTCCATTTAACTTTTTAGAACCTTGTATAACTTGACTACTGTCACCATGCTCAATTACCAGTAATAAACAGCTCAGAACAGCAAGTGAATTGTTACACATCTCATAGTTGATACTTGATACACCGTAGATTTTGGGAAATAAATGTACATACTAATAGCACATACCCAGATTTATGCTTACCTTCTAAATGTAAATTTCATTCTTGCAGCTGGGCAGTGTTGGCGCACACCTTTAATCCCAGCACTCTAGAGGCAGAGGCTGGCTGATCTCTGTGAGTTCGAGGCCAACTTGGTCTACAAGAGCAAATTCCAGGACAGGCACCAAAAACTACAGAGAATCCCTGTCTCAAAAAAAAAAAAAAATTCATTCTTGCTATAACATTCTGATTATATCTGTTTTTCTTTTATCTGTTGCATTTGACATTTGTTTCTTGGCTAATTATTTTCACTCTGACCCTTGGTACATGCCCAGAAAGATCTTTATCTCTTATACGCCCCCTCCTCCCAAGCTATTCTATTTTGTAATCAAAAGACACAAAAGGAAAAAAAATTACAGTAGAAACCAAGAGCTAGGGAGAAGGTTCAGTGGGTGAAGTGTGTGGGCGAGCATCATCCTGGGTTCAGATCATCAGCTACGACAGTACCTGTGGGAATCAGACAGGCTCAGGAGCAGAGCAGGCAGATCTCTGAAGTTCATTAGCCAGCCAGTCTAGATGAGTTCATGAGCTCAGGTACAGTGAGAGACTGTCTCCAAAAATAAAGGCGGAGAGCAATGAAGAAAAGATACTCTATTCCAGTGTTGACCCTCCACACATATGTAGACACACATGCATGTGTATCTCCACACATGCATATAGGCGCACACCATCCATAGAAATAATATCAGAGAGAGAGAGAGAGAGATCCACACATATGTAGACACACATGCATGTGTATCTCCACACATGCATATAGGCGCACACCATCCATAGAAATAATATCAGAGAGAGAGAGAGAGAGAGAGAGAGAGAGAGAGAGAGAGAGAGAGCACATGCTTTTCCCCAAGATAAATCATAAAAGTCTGCTCTATGGTGATATTTCAGCCTCCTCAATTCCTCATAAATTTGGGCTCCATGTTTCCAACTGTCTGCTCAGGTGCAATACATATAGAAACGATGAATCAACAAACTATTTGACACACATCTTTTGGAAACTTCATTTCTAATCTCAGTGGACTAAGCCTCGCCCCCCCCCACAATTTTACAAATATATTTTCTCTGAGGCTACTTTCTTCGGTTATAATAAAACATAGAGAAAAGAAAAAACCCATTATCTGATTAGAACAAATAGAGGGACTTTGGCAAGTGGGTATGTCACTTTGATTCATTGTGGTGTACATGTTTTATTACATATATTAGTTATTCACTGTGGCATCAATAACAATGTCATGGTTAGATATAATGTGTATGGCAATGGGGAAATAGCCAGCAAGATGAAGTATGTGTTGGTAGCTTGAGTGCGTGTCTGTGCTTGTGTGTAGGGTTGCTGTGTGGGCGTCGAAGTGGTAGGCAGAGACTGGCCAGACATATGCATTTAAACTGCTCTAGTTATCCACACCTGGAGGTCCAGAGCTTACTGCTGTAATTATTGTGGGTACCTAGAAAGCCGCACAAAATTAAACTGACAAACTGAACTATGAGGACGATGAGCAGTAACGAGCAGGAAGTAAAAGTAAGTGGAATGGAAATTGGTGTAGAGATTGTGACTCTGGAGCAAAAAATATGTTTGCCTGAGAGGGACATGACTTTGGCTCAATAATTGGGCTTTTATGTGGGCCTGTGGTGTTAATGAGTTGCCTGAGAAAGGTTTCAGAGAGTTTCACGGGTGTCATATGTTCTTTCTCCTCAGAGAATGCTGTCGTTGTTAGCTTTCTCGTTTCATTTTTAAACAGAAGCAACCCACGAAATAAAAATTAAGATACTGCGGAATTATGCAGGACTAAAACAGTGGACATTTTCTCTAGTTTCCTTTTCTTCTGTTTTCTCAGATAATTTGTGTTTCTTTCTGTGAATGCAGTAGGATTCGAGTCTGTCCCTCCGTGTTTCCTGTGCATTCGGTCAGTCAGTGCACTTGCCTGTCCGCTGCCTGCACAGGCTTATTTCTGAGACTGACAGGAACGGGATTCATTGGCCGCTTTAAGCTCCTGCCTGTGCCTTACTGTGGGACGTCCATTGTGTTATTTCCTGGTGCGGGAACAGGTCTCCATATTGGCATAATGGAGATAATGGAATATCACAGTTGATCCTGAGACTGAAAAAGAGAAACAGGCTGTTTTCTTATTAAGTAATTTTCAAAATGTTAAACTGATAGGACTTTTGAGAGCTTTTCTGGATTTCGTCTGGCTTGTGATATTTGCATTTGTAATTGACCTCATTGCTGAACAAAGCACATGACCAGGTTCTAGATCAAATTTCATTTACGAAGTTTTGAAAAGCATTATATTTGTAGACAGAGGTTCTGTTTCATATTAGCGACTTTGTATCTTTTTACATACATAAATCATATTTTGGTTCTGTGTTTTATGTGTAGTTATCAAATGATTTGATTAATTTTTATGGTGGAAAACTAATCCTACATCAGTAAGCATTTCACAGGGTGATTTTATCAGTTGTTTTCTGGAACATTCTACTCAAAGTGGGGAACTGAGGAAAGCTAAGCCTTTTGATTCTTTCAGAAATCACTGTGTTCCAGACCTCAGAGTAGGATTTGCACAGTTTCATTTTTAGTCTATCCTGAAATCTCTCTTTTAACTGATTCATCAAGACCATTGGCACTCACAATGATTCTTGTTACTGATATCTATCAGATCTGCTACTGTTTTCTGTTTCTTGTTCTTTTCCTGTTTTTTGTTTTTCATTTTCCTGCCTTGTGTAAGTTTTTTTTTTTTTTATTGTTTTGTTTAGAGACAGGGTTTCTCAGTGTAGCCTTGGTTGTCCTGGAACTCAATCTGTAGACCAGGCTGGCCTCGAACTCCCAGAGATCCGCCTGCCTCTTCTTCCCACGTGCTGGGATTAAAGGCATGCACCACCACCACCCAGCCTTTCATTATTTATTTTTTATTTGGAAACTATTCCATTTTCTCTTCTTCCCTGTGCCTTTTAGTTTTTTGAGGTTGGTTCTTACTATGTAGCCCACACTGGCTTCAAATTCATAAATCCCAAGATGGCTTAACTCTAAAGGCATCCTGCAATAGCATTCTGAGTGCCTGGATCAGAGGTGTGTGTCACCATGTCCTCTCGCTAGGGACAGCACCTGTGAGTGTGAGAGTGGGTGGGACCGCATGGAAGACTGTAGCAGTGGTCTGGGCAGTCTCAGCATCGTATTTAAACTGGACGTTTCATCTTAACCCTCCGTTGCTTGCTCTAAGTCATGCCAGTGCTAGGGAGATGTTAAGATACTTTAGTACTCTAGGCTTTTGATTAACCCCCTCCCCCACCCCCACACCCCACCCACCACATGTTTTCATCCCATTCTCTGTCAGTTAACACAACTTTCATTTAGAGGTTTTGCCTGGAAGGGTAGCCTGTCCCAGAGGCAGCTGTGACACCACTGACGGCCTCCTAAATTGCTTCTGCATCTTGTCTTACCAGTTTGAACTTTCTGATGAGGGCTAGCCACCACTCTGGTGACTTTAAGAACTGGAGATGCTGTTTATGTCAGGGAAATAAAATGCCCTTTTTTGCTAGGCCCACATAGAACCTGCTGTTGATATTTTGGCTAGCCTGGAGATCATGGTTTAGCAAATTTTTTTTTTTTCTGAGAAGGAGTGTGTGGTAAATTTTCCTGGTTATATGACTTGCTAATAAGTTTTCAACTTTGTCTTAGCACAAAGAGAGTTCATCTATTGAGTGTGACTTTATTCTTGTATCGATGAGGGCTTCCCTTCTATATGCTGTGAGTATGTTTTATTGCCCTTGGTTAATAAAGAAGCTGTTTCGATCAGTTGCTTAGCAGAATAGAGCAAGGTAGGAATTCCAAGCAGATAGAGGAGGAAAGAAGGTGGAGTCAGTCAGAGATGCCATGTAGCCCTGAAAGGAGAAAGACACCAGCTGCTAGCAGGACCTTACTGGTAGGTAGGCCACAAGCCTTGTGATAAAATATAAAATAATGGGTTAATTTAAGATGTAAGAGCTAGCTAGAAATACGCTTAAGCTATTGGCCAAACAGCATTGCAATTAATATAGTTTCTGTGTGATTGTTTTGGGTCTGGGCGGCCAGGAAACGAGCAAGTGTTTTTCTGAACCCTGTACTAGATGATAATGGCTTACTCTGGGGTTCTAGTGTTATTATTGCTCCACATTGTCTGGTTTTTGGTTAACCAAGATATTGTGATTTCCACAAAGGTTATAATTTAGTCTTGTTTCATTTTCTGACAACTTGGAGCCCTGTGGCCGTTCCTGACCCTGTTCCTTCTTCATCTTTGGCTCTCCCTTCGTACTTTGAGTAGTACTGGGAAGGGTTTCTCACTGTGTTGGGACGTGCATGCCGTAAGCATTAAAGTGAGAAGACCATGTTGCTCGCTGTCACTGAGTCTCCTGAGCTCTCTGAGAGGTCTTTATGTAAGAATTGGATCAGGGTCCTTCAGTCAGCTGCCGCTGGGAGACAGGCTGCTCTGCCTCCAGTTTATTTCCCAGGTTCCAGCTTTGCAGATCTTCATGCCTCTGGCGATCTGTGCTTCAACTTTGGGCCTTTTCCAGCGCGGAGGAGGAGCTATTATTCATTTGCTACCAAGTGCTCTTGAGTCAAGTGAAAGCTCTCAGGTCTCTATTGGTGTCTGCAGATTGAGGGGCAACTCACTTCTTTTGAGTTTTGCCCATAGGACCCCCTTGCGGATAACTGAATGGCATGAGGTAGACACTGAAAGCCCTGGCCGTGATTAAAAACAGTCCAGGGGCTGGTGAGAGGACCTAGTGCGTGAAGACATTTGCTGCCAACCCTGATGCCTCGGCTTCAACCCTGGAGATCCACGTGGTGGAAAGAGGGAACTGCTGCCTGATGTCTGTCCTTTGACCTCCATGCATCCACTGTGGCACACGCATACATACACTTACACACGGCCCCCGCACACACCTTTATAAAGAAATGTAATACAATTTCAGATATCCAGTTCTATCTCAAGAGTATCATGGTTTTCTGGGGGTAGTTCTTAGGACGTGCATTTGAACAGATAATATATACGTGTGTATGTTTGGCATGCATAGGATTGTTCTAAGTTTGAGATTTTTAACTCTTCTTAGACCTGGCTACACATTTTATGACAGTTATGTTTATTGCCCTCTCTACTATCTTGAAATGAAATGCAATCCACCTGTGTTTGTATATTTGTTTCTTCTTCTTCTTCTTCTTCTTCTTCTTCTTCTTCTTCTTCTTCTTCTTCTTCTTCTTCTTCTTCTTCTTCTTCTTCCTTCTTCCTCCCCTCCTTCTCTTTCTTCTTCCCATTTTTGATGACTCCCAATGACTTTTAACCAGTTGTGGCAGGTCTTCTTCACTGGTCACTGAACTAGACATAAGTTGACAGCAATTTTTACCAAATAAGTTTTAGGGGATCTTCTGAGGAATAAGTGGTATTCCAAGAAGGATATTTGCCTGGAAGATGAAAATAGTTTTCTAGGTACACTAGAAAAATAGCCACCTTGTCTCCATTTCCCTACCTTCCTTTCTTCCTTCTGAGTTTATGATGGGAGGATGATGCAATGTATTCAGCTAGGACAGTCATTTTGAAACCGTGAGGTGGTAAGGCTGAGAACACCAATATGTTGAGCCAGGGGCTAGAGGTGTAGTGGGTGTAGGAAGTTAGAAAATCCCTTGGTCCTTGATAGCACCACTAATTTCTGGAAACTTATCTGGGATCATTAGCTTCTAAGCTGTTATAATAAAAACTGATGCATTGTGAACTTAAGCTATTGTCAAGTCTCCTGTCACTTATGATTGAAATAGTCGAATGGATCCTAGCTAAGGAACACCAAGTCTTTCTCTATAACAGTTTGTTTCTTTTCCTCATACCCATTAGGCCTCACATGACAGTGATGTGTTGTGAGACTAGCACTGTAACTTCATGATTGTGTTATGCCATAGTGTTTGCTCACAGAAGCCTAGACTGATGTAGGCTAGTCCCTCCAGATGAACTGCTGATACACAGTGTGTGCTCACAGAAGCCTAGAGTGATGCACGCTGATCCCTCCAGATGAACTGCTGATACACAGTGT
>NC_022013.1:85163705-85167844 GCF_000317375.1 Microtus ochrogaster
AGACCAAGCTGTCTTTGACCTCAGAGATCTGCCTGCTTCTGCCTCCAAAGTGCTGGGATTAAAGGCATATGCCACCACTCCTGGCTCAAATGTGTATATTTATAAGGAGAAATAAAATAAAGACTAACAAAATAATGTGTCCTGCTATGTAAATAGTTAGGCATGACTAGACTGGATGTCATAATTATGCAAACCCATAGAGCCACTATGAGAAGGAGGAGCAGACACGGGGTGGGAGGTCTGCTGGGTTGGGAACTTGATATAGTTAGTGCTGTGACTTTAGTTGACCCAGCTTTATGAAATATTGACAAACTTTAGTCAGGTTCTCAAAGTCTTCCCTTAACTTGACAACAACAACAAAGTTAGCACTGTTAGGACTGTAAAAACAAGTCAACCATGGTTTGGTTCTAGACCGAGCCGATTAGAAACAGGTTTTTACCTTCACAGCAGATCTTGAAGGACATGTGAAACTTGTCTTGCTTTTGGAATAAGTTTTTCTCTTGTGGAAATGTCCCCTGTGGGAGGTCTGGAATCTCATTTCCTGCTAATTAAGTCTCCATCATGCACTGCAACATCGAGACAAACAAAAATAGCAGCATGGATTTCCAGGGCAACCTTCAATATTGGTATTGTTCTCTTTGGGAACTCCTTTTGTAATTAGCTTGTAGTCTGAACATTATAAATCCTGCAAGAGTCACGGAGACTTGCAGTTTCTGAGTCCCTCTGGGCACATGGGATTCTATCACGGACTTTCCTTTCCTCATCTGAAACTCAAATTTCCTGTTGTCTTTGTCTCTTAATGCAATGTTTGATTTTCCTTTATCACATGCCAGTTTCTGCTTATTGTACATCATTGCTAATTTTCATCTGTGAGAACAGAAAAACATCACACCCAGCATTCTTTGTGTTCCTGGTTGGCAGTAAAAGAACATAGAAAGAATGGTTATCATTCAAGAAACGGGTGGACAGTTAAATTTAGTGTGCCACTGAGGTCCTGACCAAGGCATTTGCTGAGTGAGGTGCCAGTGTGTGTCAGTTCACAGGGAGCCTTTAACAGCCTCTCTGGGGGGCTTGGATTTAAAGCCTCTGGAAAGAGTGCAGGCAGCAGAGCCTGGGGAATGTTTTCAAAACCTGGTTTTTATCATCATGGTTAGAAGAAATGGAATAGACTGACACTTTCCTCAAAAATGAAGCAGTTTCAAGTGGTTTGGTCACGTTCTATATTTATGACTAAATGGTCTGATTTGACTTTTGAATGGCCAAAACAAAAAAAAAATAAAAGGAAAAGAACTTTTTTTAATTCACTGAAGCCAATGGAAAGATAAACACATTGCATGGAACGATCCAGAATAGAATGAAAGAAGATTTTCTCCCAGTATCTATTTATTATTTAGACAGATCAATTAATTATGTTAAAGACCAGAAGTTTCTTTTGACGAGAATTTTCTAAATGTTAGCTGCCTAACCGGTAATTGATTCACTTTCTGAAGTGTATTTTGGCTGCCAGGTGGCCCAGCTCATCACATCGAGAGGTTTTCAGAGGAGGATAATGGATTGATTAAAACCTACTTTTACAATCGTCTGCCCCATATGGTCTCTGCCATACCTTGTTGAATACTCTTGTTCAGTGGGTCACTTGGTTCAGGCAAAGGTACAATCTCTTTGGCCCATTGACACTGTGTGGTCCCCTTCTGCCCACACAGTCTTTCCCTGAGGGCATCTTTTAAACTTCTAGACTTTTATAACCAAAGAAAACTCTTTCAGCTCAGTCGTGGTTCTCCCTTCAGTTTATTTCAATTTTTAAAAATTCTTCTGTCTCTAAGCGTCCTGACTGCAGTTTGCCCTCTCTCTCTTCTTCCCAGTTCTCCCCTCCAAGTCTCCCAGATCCACTCCTCTGTTTCCTGTCAGAAAAGAGCAGGGATATCAACCAACCACAGCATAACAAGGTACAATAAGAGTAGACACAAATCCTCATATCAAGACTGGATGAGGTAACCCAGTGGGAGGAAAGGGCTCCTAAGTGCCAGCCAAAGAGTCAGGGACACCCTCCACTCCCATTACTCACATAAGAGCACCGAGATACACAGCTATGACATATATGCAGAGGACCTGGTGCAGACTCATGCAGGCTCTGTGGTTGTAGCTCCAATCTCTGTGAGCCCCTATGAGCCCCATTTAGTTGATTCTGTGGGCCGTGCTCTTACGGTTTTCTTGGCCCCTCTGACACCTCCCTCTCTTCAGCAGGGTTCCCTGAGCTCCGCCTAATGTTTGCCTGTGGGTCTCTACATCTGCTCCCATCGGTTGCTGGATGAAGCCTCTCTGATGACGACTGGGCTAGGTGCTAATCTATTAGTGCACCATGTTGTATGTAGTAGGGCTGCATTCAGTTTAGTTTTCCCCACCTAGCTCTATTCTGCTAAGCCGCTGGCCTAAACAGCGTCTTTATTCATTAACCAATAAAAAGAACACATATACAGAAGGACTTCCCACACCAGTAGCAGAGTAACTCAATGTTTAAAGATAACAGCATTGTAGTTTCTCATCACAATGAAGAACTCTGCATTGGTCTGCTTTACCTACTTTCATTCCAAGACCAGATGGAAGTAAGCATCTTAGCACATCTTAGGCAGTGTATAGCAACCCACATCCCCAAGGACGGCAATGACAGCCATGGGGTGCTGTGTCGCATCATTTGTTGATGTTTCTTTGATGCATTAGAATTTTTAGTAGGGGAATATATTTTGCTAAACAGGTTGTGTGTGGTCTTGTGTTTTTCTAACTAATTTGACAGCATAACAGTGAACTTTTTGAATACCTTGTGCATGTTGGTGATTGACAGTTGCCAGTTCAGTACTCCCTCCTGCACAACAGGTTTTTTGCTCTGCCAAGTCAGATTTTAATATCATGCCTTCAGGTAAGTACTGGTGTTAGGTAGCTGCCCGCAAGGCCATTCGAGCTGTAAATGTAAGCACTGTGACAGACAGAGTCCAGTCTGATGAGCAGCCTTCCTGGAATAGACTCCTGGGATTTAATATTTAGTAGCATATGTCTTCCTTTCTCCCAGATGAGAATTATGGAAGTCATTATGCCCTGTTTCTGCCTTGCTTATAAAGCAACTTAAATAAATGTACAAACATGGCAGTCACTTAGTGTTCATGCTGCGCGTGCCAAGGGGTTTACTATCCTTGTTTATGTGTGGGAAGTTTGTTTTAAATTCCAGGTCATGAGCCTTGCTCTCTCTCTCTCTAATGTTAGGATGCTTTCTAGTGTCTGGATTACTGAGGAAAGGAAATGCACTGTCTTTTGTTAATTACTTAGGCATGTGTCTAGCACATTCTAGAATGCTAAGTGGATGTCAGAGGACTTGCCTCAATCACACCAGTGATTTTTAACATTTTATGTCTGCTGTCACAACCTATTTCTTTTACAACTTTCATTTTTCTTTTCCAAAAGATAAGGTTTCATGCAGCGCAAGTTGACTCGAACTTATTACATAGTCAAGGATGACCTTGAACTCCTAATCCTTCTTCCTCAGCCTCCTGAGGAATTACTGGCACCACGTCCCACGTCAACTCTTTTTCTTCTTTTTTCCTCCTTCTTATCTTTTTTGGTGGCACTAGGCCTTGAACCACGGCTTCGCACTCTATTGCTGAGCTCTGTACCCAGCTCTTCTCATACTTCTCTACATGGATCCAGCTCAGATGCGAGCGAGGTATAAACAGCGGATGGAAGGATTACAAAGAACACTAAGCAGGATCATGATAATCAGTATGAGCAGCTCTGCGTGCAGTTCATGGCAGAAATGATAGACTCGTTAAACAGTGTTTCCCAAGCCTAGGTTACTAGGGGCTGGCCAGGCGAACACCGGAAGGCTCACTTGAACAAAAATATGCGTCAGGTGTATAATTTTTATGAAGTAAGAATATGTGGAGCATCAAGCATGTCAGCAATAGAATGTACGAGACTTGCTCTAGCCATTACCCTCTCCTCAGGGATTGAATCCTTCCCTCTAGTCCACTCACATCTAGATATGAGACCAGCCCGCTGCTCACACTCATGTCTAGATATGAGACCAGCCCGCTGCTCACACTCATGTCTAGATATGAGACCAGCCTGCTGCTCACTCCACTGCTCACACT
>NC_022013.1:85167944-85174412 GCF_000317375.1 Microtus ochrogaster
CTGCTCACACTCATGTCTAGATATGAGACCAGCCCGCTGCTCACACTCATGTCTAGATATGAGACCAGCCTGCTGCTCACTCCACTGCTCACACTCATGTCTAGATATGAGACCAGTCCACTGCTCACACTCATGTCTGCATAGGTGACTAGCCCACTGCTCACACTCATGTCTAGATATGAGACCAGCCCACTGCTCACACTCATGTCTGCATAGGTGAAGCTTGCTGCTCACACTCATGTCTAGATATGAGACTAGCCCGCAGCTCACACTCATGTCTAGATATGAGACCAGCCCGCTGCTCACACTCATGTCTAGATATGAGACTAGCCCGCAGCTCATACTCATGTCTGCATAGGTGAAGCTTGCTGCTCACACTCATGTCTAGATATGAGACCAGCCCGCTGCTCACACTCATGTCTAGATATGAGACCAGCCCGCTGCTCACACTTACATCTGGATATGAGACCAGCTGCTCACACTCATGTCTAGATTGGTGACCAACCCTCTGCTTTCCCCAACCTCATCATGTAGTTAGTCTCACAAGTGTGCTGATCAGAAAATTTATCTTCCCAGCTACATGCTTTTTCAAATGCAAAGGCTCTGTTATAATTAAGCCAGGGCAGATGTATGACCTTGTACACTCTTTAGCAAACTGCATATTATGGGTTAGTGCCTTTCATACAGTCTTCATAGTTTTGTGCCTGTTAGCCCTCCTGGTATTCCTGACTTTTTTACAGCAAGGTGGAAACTCAGAATGTTAGTTTCCCTGTTTTGATTTCCCTTAGCCACATGTTTTATTTTCTGGCTCTAAGTAATATTTTTATTTGTGAGTCTGTTCTTTTTTGGGGGTTGGGGAAGTCTTGGTTTTGGTGTTTTGAGACAGGGTTTCTTTGTGTAGCCTTGTTTTTTCTGGAACTCACTCTGTAGACCAGGCTGGCCTTCAACTTACAGAGATCCACCTGTTTAGGTGTGCGCCACCACTGTCTGAGTGACATTTTTATTAAAAAAAACTGTCTTGTATATGGCTAAATATTAAGTTTAAGCACTAAGAAAAACCCACTGGTTCTTATTATGGGTTGTAACCCGTAATAACAAGAGGGTTGTTATGGTAATAACCAGGGGCAAATGAAAGGACAAGGTGAAACTGAGGTATTGGTGTCTTAATCTGGTACCTACTTGACAAAGACTAAATTCTGGATCATTTGCCGTATTACATAATGAGTTTTGTATTTTACAGATATATTTAGGCTTTTGAAACTAAATTAAGGTTGATGATTCTCGTTGTTCAGGATTGGCTTAAGTGAAAGTTAACTTTCGTCTTCGATGTCCTTCCCTACTCTTTGTTTTTAGAAAAAAGCTTGGCCGGACCACAAGCGGGAGTGCAGATGTCTTAAAAGCTGCAAGCCCAGATATCCCCCTGACTCCGTGAGACTTCTGGGGAGAGTCATCGTCAAACTTGTGAGTACACAGCCCACGAGAGAAGCCTGGATTTAATTTGATAAAAGTGATTGCTGATCCTATCCGTATTTAAGACAGACTGAATTTGTGTTAAGGTGGAGGGTGGATTGTCCCAGGCAGTATGGTAAGACAAGAAACCCGTGTTCCTTGAAACTCGGTCATTGACTTGATGACCATGGCTGTACGGCTTCTGTCTATAGAGATTTTGTAATCTCTCTCTTGAGTAGAGTTTTGAGGTAACGGATATTACAAGCTAGTACTTACTGTGTTTTCTTTGTCATTTTTTTTTCTGTGAATACACTGCATGCCTTTACTGTCTTTTCAAGTGCGGACATAATTAGATAGTAATATATTTAATTGACAATCCTTTTTTTTTTCTTTTGTAGAGCCAGGATTTGTGATTCTGTTGTCCTTTCCGCTGTAACACAGTGGAGCCTGAAATCCTGATCTGAGGGCTCTTTTAGATTATTCCACTAGGTTGTGGTGTAAATGCCTCAGGTTACTGCAGGCTCCAATTTGGTCCCTTCATTTACTAATTGACTATGGATTTTTCGTTCCCTTTTCTCCACTCTGAACTTTGATAGAGGCTTTGAGAATGTGAAAGTATGGGAACTTTTTGTAAAAAGTTCTTTACTTAGAGATAAAACTGCTTTGGTGATATTTCAAGGCAGCTTTTAAGGTTGTTACCAACTAACTCCAAGAAAAACTGAAGAGGCCTGGAGAAAGGACTCTGTGTTTAGTGGTGCTGGCTGCAAGCTGAGGGCCTGAGTTCTGTTTCTGGAACCCATGTGATGGAAGGAGAGAACTGGCTTCTTAAGTTATTCACTGACACACACACACACACACACACACACACACACACACACACACACACACACTAAGTTCATGAATAAATAAATGTTTTTAAGAAGCTATGAAAATGGCATATAGAAAATAATATTTTAAAAAATCTCGTTGTAGCTGGGTATGGTAATATACACTTTTAATCCCAGTACTCAGGAGGCTGAGGCAGGTGGATTGCTGTGCTTGGGAGCCCCACTTGGTCTACAGACTAATTTCCAGGACAGCCAGAGCTACATAGTAATGTAGTAGTGTATCATGTCTGAAAACAAACACAAAAATTTCATCCAGTTATCCAAGTGTGGTCAAATATACTTATTTATGTATTGGAGCGGTCACCTTTATCTTCTCTTTCCCCTTCTCAGATGGACGAGAAGCCCTCAGAGTCAGAGAGACTCTATTCATTCTACGATCTGGAGTCCAGTAAGTGATTACTCATGACTATCTTTAAACCTATCATTTGCCGACTGAACTTTCCTCCTTCCCTCTCCCTATCCCGCTCCTCCCATTGTCTCCTCTCCCCAGAGGTTCAGTCCTGGCACTCAGCCTGTGGGCCACAACCATCAGAAACCAACTCCCATGGTCATAGGAACTGAGAAAATGCTCAGTAGTATAATGACAGCTATGAAGTAGCAATGAAAATGGTGTTATGGTTTGGGTCACTGACGTATGAGGAACTGTATTGAAGGGTCTCAGTGTTAGGAGGGTTGAGAACCTTGTAGGTCTAGGGCCTCACTCATGGTAGGCATACCCTTAGCCACTGAGTGACCTCCACATACTGCTTTAATGACGACTTTACTTTTCCGTGTTTATCACGTGAAACAGACCTGAAGAAGTCTTTGCCTTGATAAACAGCTAACACATAAGTTTGTCTAGTTGATTCTAGGGTAGGTTGGGAACACATAAGTTTGTAAAGATCTACAGTAGGCACAGTCATGTAATTGGGCAGATGGACTCATCTTCATAGGGAAACTGTGGGAGAGGGTTGGTGCTATGAAGAATTATTCAATAGCGTGAGAATGTTAGGTTTGTGACTTTTGCTAAGCTTTGTTATAAGCACCATACAGTCCTTTCCATGAATATCTGTAATCCTGCAGTGAGAGCAGAAGTCCAGACCTTTAAATGACGGCAGATGAACCCCTCTCTTCTGCCGGAAGCCTAGAGCAGGGAGTTGTCAGCCAAGCAGTCCTTCTTCTGGTATCTGGCTGGATTGTGCTTGTCTAAGTGAGGCTGTTTTGGGCATGTAGTGATCACTCTGTGAATGCTCCCCCTAGAAGGACTCCTCTTCAGGAGGCGTTGCTCCGGTCACAACCACTCCAGACACCATGCACTGGCCTGAGAAGACAGGAGCATGAGCCAAGCCTTGGTGAACTTTAGATGACTCTGCTGCTGCTCTTTTTCAAGATGGGAGTGGGAATATCACTTTATGAACTCAGAAAGAAGCTGTTTGATTGGTCGAACTAAAAAACTGTTCTTTGATTGGTACAAATACAACCCTTCATTTGCATGCCCTACTTCCTCTGTTCCTGGCTCTATCATTATTAGGTTGGTCACCTAGTTTTCAAGTCAACGTGATGACTCCCTCCTGAGCTGAGTGGTGTTTTAAGTTAACCCAATAAAAAGCTTCTCCTAAAGGGACTTCTCTCACTTACCTGTGATTTTTTTTTCCTATCATGGATAGAGTGGTGGTCTGGACTGGTAACACAGGGGAAGTCGATGGTAGTGGAACAGTACCTGTGACGATGGCTGAAGAGTGTCCAGCTCAGGGTCCAGAGTAAAAGCAGTGTAATGGTTGGAGAAACAAAGACTTGAGAAGTCAGTGGGCAAGAGCCTAGGGCCTTGGTCACTGGAGGGGTTCCTGGGAGTTGCCGCGCCTTGAAGATAGAAGGCTTCTACATCCAAGGTGCTTGAGAGCTAGGATGCTAGCGCTGGCGTCCTGATGATACCTGAGGCTCAAGCTGTCATGCTTAGCTGGTGCCGAACTGCTGCCAGCTGCTGCTGTCACAGATGTTGCTTAGAGCCAAGGGCTTCAGTAGCCACCTTGTGTCAGTTTGGTCGCACTTGGAGTCCAGGGCTCCATGCCTCTGAGTCCCCCACCCAGTGTGCTGTCTTTAGCTTCTAAGGTCTCCATTTATGCACTTCTGGGTTTTATGAATGGAAGCCGTGATTTTTTGAATCTATCAATCCAACCTATAATCCTTTGCCGTACAAGGGAGTACTCATGATTTCCTCCTGAGCAGGACCAAGGGATCTCACTCAGTGTGTTAGTAACATAGCTGTTAGCCTAAGTGACATTTGTCTTCTGTTTCGCCTCCCTTTATCCCCTTCTTCCCTTTCTTGGTTTGTTCTCCATGTTAGCAAAGAGTGACAGCAAAAGGTGTCGCCCCAGGGAATGCCTTGGTGTCGTCAGCCCTTTAGATGCTAAGAAAAGCTGCAGGTTCAGATGACTTAGGCTCTGGGACAGTGGTGAGCATTGTTCTTTTCCTGAGCTACCATGGTGGTTGCCGGCTGCCATGGGTGCCCTATGGCTTCCCAGGTGTGGGTGTCAAGTACAGTCAGGTTTATTTTGCTTCTGTGCAGCCACGGGTCCTCTTCACTGAGGGTGTAAGTGGTTCTAGTCTCAAACTAGCCAGAACATATAGACTACATTGGTTACACTGTTTACCACTTCTGGATAGAGATGAATGAGAAGATGATCTCTGGATTTACAGTTCTAGGACCTCAAGTGTCAATGGTAATAAATTATTATTTAAGAAATCATGGGCTAATTATTCTGTTGGACAAATAATTGGAAGAAAATATGCACACCTGACATGAGGAGGAGCGTTAGTTCAATCTGATGTGTCTTTTCAAGTTTTAATAGAGAACTAATTAGTCATTTTTCTTTGCAGTACTGCTGTGTAATTAACACCGTTTGCCGTGAATTTGACTATTAGCATTAGCTCTGCCAGGAGCAAACCATTGCATTGCCTTTGGTGAAATGCTCTCAGATGTTATTAGCGTGATAGTGCACTCTTAGCCTTAATATGTCATTTGCAATGGCATATAATTTAAATGTGGTATGATAATTTAAGATAATGCTCAAGGAATCCATACTGGCTTTAGAAAAATCTCTTTTTATGTGTGCTTTTTAGGAAAATGTAATTGACACATAAAGTATCTAAACAAATTTATGGTGTCCAGTGTATGTATATAATATGTAACAGTAAAATTGGGGTAGTTAGCATTACCATTTCAAAAAGTGTATCATTGTGTTTATTGGGAACCTTTTGGAAGTTGAAATGTTTCAGTAGAGTAATTCAGCATAAATATATAATAAGTAATGAAAATATCAGAATGACAGGTGTTTTATGTCAGAAGTGTGTCATGATTTTGTGTTGGAAACCCTTTGACTATTTTCGTCTGGTAAGGGCTTAAGCCTGTATGCTATGGAATAGCAGTATGGATTCCTCCCAGCTAGCTGTATTTTGGTACCCATCATCTAACCTCTCTTCCCTCTGATCCCGCTGTCCTTTCTCGCATCCAGCAATCACTGTTTCACTGTTTTGTTTGAGATCCACTTATTTCCTGACTACATTTTGTTGAAATAGGAGCGGCGGGGCTGCGTCCCTAGCACCCCGCTGCCCACAAGGCTAGCTTTACCCGAAATAATTACACTGAAACTGTATTCATTTAAACACTGCTTGGCCCTTTAGCTCTAGCCCTTTATCGACAAATTCTCAAAACTTGATTAAACCAATTATATTAATGTGCGTAGCACCACGAGGTGGGGTCTTACTGGGAAAATTCTAGCCTACGTCCATCCTGGGTCGGAGCTTCATCACGTGTGTCTCAGAGAGCAGAGCTATACCCGCGTCCGCCCAGGAGCCGGGAGCATAGCGTCTCTGCTCCAGACAGCAGAGCTGTCAAGTCTGAGCTCACTTCCTCTTCCTCCCGCATTCTGTTCTGTTTACTCCTCCCACCTATGTTTTAACCTATCAGGGCAAGCAGCTTCTTTATTTAATTAACCAGTGACCTTCCTCCATCAACATTTGTCATCTCGATCCAGTCACCCGAGTGGAGAAGGCTCAGGTGAGAACTGCTTAGATCTGGTGGGTGCGAGAACAGTTCTGCGTGGGATCCTTTAGTTACTAGTGCATGTAGGAGAGCCCAGCCCATTCTGTAGGG
>NC_022013.1:85174921-85175385 GCF_000317375.1 Microtus ochrogaster
GCTTTTGGTCAGTGTTTTATCACAGCAGCAGAAAGGAAGCTAGGCAACCTTTTATAACTTCCTCCAGTGGATGGGATGTGCGCTATTGTCTTCCTGTGCCTGGCTGATTTCACTTAACACTGTGATCTCGAATCTTGTCCCACTATTTTTTTGAACGCCTTGGTAGTATGCCGCTGTATAGATGTGCCTTGTTTTCTTTTCCATCCATCCTCATTCCTTGTTTTGAGTATTGTATGCAGAGCTGCAGTAAATTTGACACAGCACTGTTCTACACACTGTCTGCACAGCATTGTCGAGGAGTTTGCCCGCGTTTCTGCGTCTGTGCCAGAATTTATTATTTTATGCTTTTGGATAATAACCATTCTAGCCAGAGTGAGATGACATCTCATTGTTTTAGTTTAGTGTAATTAGCGCCGTGGAATATTTTGTCATGCGTCTGATCACCGCTTGTTTATCTTTTGAGA
>NC_022013.1:85175807-85188586 GCF_000317375.1 Microtus ochrogaster
TGGAACTAGCTCTATAGACCAGGCTTGTCTCGAACTCACAGAGATCCACCTGCCTCTGCCTCCCGAGTGCTGGGATTAAAGGCGTGTGCCACCATATCCCGGCAGAGACAGGGTTTCTCTGTAGCTTTGGTGCCTATCCTGGAACTAGCTCTTGTGAACCAGGCTGGCCTCGAACCCATAGAGATCTACCTGCCTCTGCCTCCCAAGTGCTGGGATTAAAGGTGTGCGCCACCACCGCCCGGCCTGATTGTATTCTTTATGCAGATATTTTTATTATTGTTTATTGGGTCTTGTTTTTTAATTTCTGTTTCTCTTGGTAGTATTTTGTGGTTATAGTCAAAAGCTTTGTGCTCAGATCAATGTCCTAAACCTTTTCTTTTATGTTTGTTCATTAAACATTTCATGGTTTTGGTCATATATTTATGTTTTTTATACGTTTAATATTGCCTTTGTGTATGAAGAGAAATAGAGTTCTAGTTTCGTTCTTCTATACATGGATATCTACTTTCCTGGCACGATTTATTGAAGGTGCCATCTTTTCCTTTAATGTGTATTTGTAGCAACTTTGCCGAGAGTCATGTGGTGTGGGCACAGATGATTTCTGGCCTCTGTGCTCTGGTGCAGTGAAGGGCAGGTCTGCTGTCATGTCCATGGCATGTTCTTCAGTGATGATGGACTTGTAGCATGTTTCTCACATGAGACATGCCACGTTTCTATCGTTGCTACTCTGGGTTGCTTAGGCTTTCCAAATGTTTCTCCTGTTCTTGGGAAGGTTGTCATTGTTGATCTCTAGGAATCACATTGAGTTCTTAAGACACCTGGGAGAGTGTCTTAACAATGTTAATTGTTCTAACTCATGCACATGGGCTGTTTTCTTTAATGTTTATGTTCTTTCTCCGTCCGTCTGTCTGTCCGTCCTTCCGTCCCTCTCTCCCTCCCTCCTTCCTTTCTTCCCTTCTTCTTTCCTCCCTCCCTTTGTCCTCTTCAGCTTCTTTCATCAGAATTTTGTAGTTGCAGAGGGTTTCGCTCCTCTGGTTAAATCTCTTCCTGCATGTCTCATTTTGGGGTCACAATTGTGACGCACATTGTTTTGTTTCTTTTGTCATTAAGTTTGCCATTAATGTATAAAAAGTCTAGCCGGGTGGTGGTGGCGCATGCCTTTAATCAATCCCAGCACTCTGGAGGCAGAGGCAGGCAGATCTCTGTGAGTTCAAGACCAGCCTGGTCTACAGAGAGAGTGCTAGGACAGGCTTCAAAGCTACAGAGAAACCCTTTCTTCCTTTTTTTTTAAAAATATTTATTTATTGTGTATACAATATTCTATGTGTATGCCTGAAGACCAGAAGAGGGCATCAGACCTCATTACAGATGGTTGTGAGCCACAATGTGGTTGCTGGGAATTGAACTCAGGACCTTTGGAAGAGCAGGCAATGCTCTTAACCTCTGAGCCATCTCTCCAGCCCCGAGAAACCCTTTCTTTCTTAAAGAAGAAAAAAAAATCGTAGTAACTTTTATGCTGGTTTTGTACCCTGGAACATTACAGAATTATTTTATTTTATGCCAGTTTTGTATCCTGGAACATTACAAAATTTCTATCAGCTTTAGCTCTTTTCTTATGTCTGGTGTCTTTCTCTTTAACCCCACGGTAAGGAGAAGAAGCATAGCCTTCCATCCCTGTCTCTGTCCAACCTGGGCAGATTTTTGTTATGGTACACATTTTGTCTGACAAACTTCGATTGTTTAAAGTTCATATGAACTTCGGATATCTAATTTTCTGCCTTTTTAACCTTTCAGATAATACTGTTTATGAGTCAGTTGTGGCCTACTCATGAATTATTACGGGAAAAGTCAGTTTAAATTCACTGCTTTAATTAGGATTTATGACGGTACAGCTGTGCTCCGTGATGTACAAAATCTGGTAACGCGCAGCTGGTTTGGGTTGCTGTACTTTTAGAGTCCGCCTGTGCATTTATTTATTTATTTGTTTGCTTGTTCGTTCGATAGCTCTGTGATCTGTTTTGTAGATAAAGCTGGGAAGAATTTAACTGATATGATATGTTTCATGATTTGTAGTTGTCAGAATAGATTGCATGTCAGGAAAGATCTTGTTTAGTAGCCATCATTGCACACCTGAAAATTATCCATGATGTCCACTTGGTGATCATACTCTTTATTCTCTTTACAAAAAAGATATTGACAAACTCACCGAAGATAAGAAAGAGGGCCTGAGGCAACTTGCAATGACATTCCAGCATTTCATGAGAGAAGAGATTAAAGATGCTTCTCAACTGCCGCCATCTTTTGACCTTTTTGAAGCCTTTGCAAAAGTAAGTTTGAAGATTTGTCTCTGTGTTCGTGCCGTGAGTCAGTCCTTTACCCTTTGCTGTCTGCAAACATGTCTAGAGCCTCCATGGTACATTGAAGACTGTTAGAACCGCAATGGTACACTGTAGACAGTTAATGCCTGGTATCGCTGCCTGTCTAAATAGCAGGCAATGAAGGAATTCAGTTTTGCCTGGACGGAAAAGGGTCTTTTCTGCTTTTCCAATAATGGTGCTGGAGATTTTCCATTGCTAATACTGCAGACATCTACTTTGGAGAATTCACTGTCTTTTCTCAAAAGAGCACCGCATATCTATTTCATTACTTTCTACTGAAGAATTTCGTTTTATTGTTGGACTTATTTTTAATGTTGGTTGTTTTAGTCAAGTGAAAAAAAAATCTATTGGAATTCTTTTAAATAATTTGAAAACACATCAGTTTCTGACTTAAAATAATTTAAAGATCAGATTAGTGGAATCTGGGGTTAAAGAAAGAAAACAGACTTACTTAGTGTTCATCTGTGCTGTGTTAGTGGGAGTTACATGAAGTGTCCTGATTGAGAATGAGCCTGCACGTTTGCTTTGGCCCAGGCAGCAAGGATGCAGTGGACGGGGACGGCTCACGCCCGGCACTACCCACACTGCTCTGGGTCTGCTGTCTTTGTCCATTTCTTTTTAATGGTCGTCATGTTTTACATTGGAAGATGACTTTGCCATTTACCTTGAAATTTGTAAAACACGGATTTTATAACATCCCCCACTTATTTTAAAGTATACTTTCGAAATTATCTATCTGGTGAACTTAAATGTGATTATTTTGATTGCTAGAGATTTATTCTTGTTTTCCCTTCAAGGTTATTTTTATTTTTCAAGTCTGTCCTGTGCTTTTCTGATAATACAATCTTAGCATTATATTCCGGTTTGTCTATCATTTGAAGTTGGTTTGAAATATGGTGGCTGCTCCCTGCTTGTTTATTTCATGCGTTCTTGAAAAGTTACAGTCTCTCGTAGTTCCATAGGTGCAATCACATAGCTTCTCGCAGTTCCATAGGTACAGTCACACAGCTTCTCGTAGTCCCATAGGTACAGTCACACAGCCTCTTGTAGTTCCATAGGTACAGTGCACACAGCCTCTCGTAGTTCCATAGGTACAGTTACACAGCTTCTCATAGTTCCATAGGTACAGTTACACAGCTTCTCGTAGTTCCATAGGTTCAGTCACACAGCCTCCTCCGTGTGAAGCACTGAAAATGCGTGCAGTGTCTGGTGCTTTGACTCTCACCCCAGCAGTGCCGCTGCTCTGTGGTGTCATTTCTGCTGTTGAAAAAAAATCTTCCAAACAAGCGTAATTACAGTGTATATTCACATACAATATCTTCAGACACTGCTAAACCTAAAACGTGAGTGGATGCCTTATTCCTGTTGTTTATTGTTAAACGTCTTCAATGGCGTTCATCTTGTGGAACTCTTTCCGTGTCAGGCATGAGAAGCATTCTGGCCTTGCAGTGAAAGTGGGTAGATGTTTGGATAAATTTTGAATAATAAGCAATCCTCCTTCCCACACACTTGTAGCGTGCTTGCTATAAAATGGAACATTTCGGACCGGGGAGAGGTCTCAGATGCAAAAGTGCTGACCGCACAAACGGATACTGTAGACTTCCCACCCCCGGCACCCATGTAAAGGCTGACTCTGGGGGTGCACGCTTGCAACCCTAGAGTGCATAAGAAATGTTACAAGCTGGTCCATGGGGCTCCCTGGCCCACCAGTCACTTGTCCAGTCAGGAAGTCCCAGGTCTCAGTGAAAGTCTGTCTCCAAAAACCGAGATGAGTGGTTCCCACGGAGTGACAGAGGAACACACACCTGCTCAAGTGCACACGTGTGAACATACAGCCGCACAAGTGCACACATGTATGCGCACACACCTGCACAAGTGCACACATGTAAACATATATATCATCGAGATGTTGGAGTCTAGTTGGGCTCAGACATGTACCTTGTCCTAAGCTGTCTTTAGTAAAAGTCAGAGGAAAACAGATAATTAGCTGGACTCCCGTGCTCCTTGCCAGTGTCGTCAGGTAATATTTCGTCACTTGTGGGTATTTTTCTGCTTATAAATTTATCTGTAGAAGACATCACTCTCTCACTTTCTCTCCTCGGGAAAATGATCTTAAGCTAATGAGTGTCCTTCAGACCACAGAGAGGCTCGGAGTACTGAGTGTATAGGAATGCGCGGGCCTCTTCAGCACCGCGTGGGTGGAAGGCACTGGCAGAGGACCTTTCCACTCTTCTAGCTCATACCCACTTTATCGTCATTTTACAGTCACCCAGAGAGAGGAAACGGGTGGCACCCCGCGCATGCCCTCTAGTAGGCTGCTCCTGCGTGCCATATGTGAATTGTTCATAAATGACTTTCACGTGTGGTCCTCCTCCTGTGAAATGGGGCTTTCCCTGGCCTCAAGGAAAAGACTGTGTGTTCTGGGTTGGTTTTGGTCTCTTTTATATTCATTTATGTAATATGTCAGCATTAGACTCAATTCACTTTTGTTTTAGCCTGAGTCTTTGTCACCAAAGGTCCATGGCATATTTTCGTAGAAGTGAATCTTGTTTGTTCAAGCTGGGCCCAGTCAAGGACACAGTGAATCATCCCTCAAAGCTGTCTCTATGGGTGGCCTTAGCTGCTGGACCCTCTGGTGGAGGGTGGAACCCTCTGGAGTTTCCGGTGGAAGAGTAACGGCTCCTCTACTAGACCAGGTTCTTAGAATGCTTCTAAAGTTGTAGTTTTTGCCCAGCAAAATTTCTGCCAACACTCTAGAGACCTCTCTGCTTGGGTATTTGGTGGGTCACAGTTTCAAGGACTTCTTAGCATTGGCATTGGGTTTGCTTTTATCACCCCCACATAAGCGAACAGCAGTTGACGTGTAGATCCCAGGAATTTTTCATGTGCTGTAGGCAACGAATTTGTTGTTTTGTTGTAAAACTGAGCACCACGAGATATATTGGAAAGAATCCCCACCCCCACCCCCATCCCAAGCGCAGCTATCACGGAGGCCTCTCACTGAGAATTAGCAATTGACCAGAATTTGAGAAGCTCTGTCTGCAGATTGTCTGCAGTGGTGTTGAGAGGCTGGTGGGGAGTGTGGTGCTCTCATTGGCTACCCAGTGGGGCATCCGCGAGAGAAGACAGAGAAGGTCAGTGTGTGGAAGATAGGCTCAGTCGTGCGGTTCTTCCTGTCAGAGTTTGAACGAAAGCTGGATGCTTCCCGTTCCCATTGCTGATGACCTGCCCTGGCCTCCAGAAGTCCCACACAAGAAGAACTGATGCCACGAGATCTGGTGGATGAGAGAGAGAGAGAGAGAGAGAGAGAGAGAGAGAGAGAGAGAGAGAGAGACAGAGAGAGAGAGACAGAGACACAGAGAGGAACCATTCACAAACCCTTTAATTGTGTGCTAATACCTTCTTCTAAAACTTAAAGTCTATGTTCTTGGGGATTTGAGGAAGGGGGGCAGTGGTGACTACCTCTGCCTCTGAGAATAACAGAGGCAGCCGATGGGCTGGAGGTGGCTGGAGATGTCAGTGAGGGAGCTTAGAGGAGATGATTAGTCACGTGCTCATTAGCTCCCCCTTTGCCTCCTCCTCCCGTACCACACATTTGCTCTTCTGCTTTTATTTTCTTAATGAAGTTTCTAGTTAGCTGTTGAGGTGGATTCATCTAGGAAGGGCAAATAAAGATTGCTCTAATGAAGTCTTCAGGTCAAGTCCTAGACATTTGCTCCAAATGCAGATAAAGAGTGTATAGTAATTCTAGTTATTGACTTACAAGATCAGAAAAGCACAGCTAGTGAGCCCCGATTCATTTACTTAGTTAAAAATATTATTGTTTTATGTGTTTGGGTCTTGCTTTCATGTAATTAAGTGTGCCTCATGTGTGCTGTGCCCACACAGGCCAAAGAGCGCACTGTATCCATTGGAATTTAAGGCACATACAGTTGTTAACAGCCTTTGGGTGCTGAGACTCAAACCCGGGTCCTCTGGAAGAACAGCTGAGACATCTCTCTGCAATCTCGAGAGGACAGACGTAAAAGGCTGCTGTGTGGTGTGACGGTTAAGTCATGTTCTCAAAGCCGGAAGTGAGATTCTTCTGGTCTGTATTCTTTTATCTGTGCATTTGTACGTACACACTCAGACACACACACACACACACACACAAATGCACAGATAGACAAATACAGACAGGAGAATTTCACTTTCTCTCTTTGAGAAAATACATGTGTGTGTGTGTGTGTGTGTGTGTTCACATGTGAATAGGATGTTAGTATCTCCTTTGTGTGTAAAAATGAGGACTAACTAAGTTGCTTGGTAGAGTAGCTGGCGCATTCCTATGAACGTCTACTGCTGTTGCTCTGCCCCCCTGCATTATTGGTATTTGATTATAAAATGTCAGCGTTTTATGCCTCCCAGTGCTGTCGTTCAGCCTTGAGCACAGACTGCCACTGGTTGTAAACCTGAGTTTCAGACGGTTGCTCACTGTTGTGCTCAGTGTCGGTGTCTCCTGAGATGCCGTCAATTACCTGTCTTCCTGAGAAGAAAATAGTATCTCTACCCTCATAAGGTACTTTTGTTTCAGTCCACAGCTATTGTGGCAAAAATCCCCTCTGCCTTCGCTTGTAGCCACTCACTTGACTCCTGAGTGTTTCCTGCAGGTCGTGTAAAGAGGAGGTGATGGATGAATTCTGTTTCGCAGTTGGACCTGAAGAGGAGGAGAAAGCTAAATTACAAGTGTTTTCGTTATCACTACTTTCTGAAATGGACTGCACCGTGTAATATTCCTATTCACCATAATTGTTAGAATGGTCGTGATTAGGCTAAGTATAATTTTAGCAAACAGCTTTTGAGGTTTTTATAATAAATGCACAGAAAATATGTGTTTAGGGGTTAATATAGGGCTCTGGAAAAAGACAACTACCTTTTATTCTAGATGATCACTTTTTCTAAATGTGAATTCTGACTGATTAGAAACACAATAAGATCAGAGCAATGAAGAAGAAACTGAGCAAGTTGCACAGAATATTTCAGAAATAGACATTAAATTGGAAGCAGCAGAATAACAGTGACCTTCCCAACCACAAAACATGTGTCTTTGTGTGTTCCCAGGGCTCTGCAGCGCTGTTTGATTTCCCAGTGTTGTGCCGTTGGCATGGAGGGTTTTGATTAGAAATTCCACATCTGTTTGAGAAGATATCCCCTCCCCTTTTTCTTTCAAACTAAATAATAATTCTTCTGGTTCCATTTTATTCTTTAAGGCATGTATGCATTCTTAACTGTACTTTTTAATTTAATAAAGCGTAATTTTTAATGCATGTAGCACATTTGCAGTGCAGGCTGGTTGTGTGCATTTGAAAGCACACATTAGAAGGTGACTCTTTTGTTTTGGGATACTGAACTTATATTCTGTTTCATTATGAGCAAATTCTTTTTATTTTCAATTGGAGAATTCAGGATGTGTTTATAACAAGAACTTATGAATTAATAATATGAGAAGTGATATTGATTGGAGGTTTTGAGGGACATTAGAGATAAGGCCAAATAAAACAGGTCTCGAATTCAGAATTATAACTTGCATTTAGCTAGCGTGCACTATCAAGATGTAGAGTGTTGATAATCTGCCCTATCATTTTAGTAAAGAATTGACTAAGAAATCTTTATCCTTTTCTTTTGAATATTTTTTCCCCTGTTTTGATTCTCTGGGAGAATGCACATCAGGACAAAGCAAGAGTGAAGTTTATCTTGATAGGTCCCACTTTCAGTCTAGACCTTCAGTTAATTCCTGCTAGCTGCCTGTCCAGGCTGAGCTGGTGCTGGGTGACGCCGGTGCTCTGTGTTGTCTAGTTCCCAGGCAGAACATTACCTCCCGATGTTTGGAAAGGTCACGAGTATGTGTACGTTTGCCACTTGAGGGCTTCAAGTTCACATCAGACTAAATTTTAGTGCCTCTTTGTTGATGAGCTCAATTGGGTTTCACTGCTGCAGCATGCTATAAAGTAGGAAGGAAGGCAATTTTTTGAATTAATAAAGTGATGGATTATCTAATTACAAAGTTGATGTGAGAGAGCCGCATTGTAACTTTGACTGCATTACTGGATGATCCCAGTGACTGATCAGATGGGCCTGGGTTTCCATTAAGGGAAAATATGCTATTAAATATTTAATACCGAGTGCGAGCAACGCACCAGGACCGCTAACCTCCAGGCACCCGGGTGCGCATACCTATGTGTTTGGCAGAGACCGCTGTTAGAGACACCGCAGTGTGCTCTGAACAGCTGCTGGAGTCTTAGTTGTTGGGATTTTACTTCTCTGCTGGTCTTAAGTAAGGCAGGCAAACAGCCAAGATACTTAATGCACAGTGATCCCGGCATTCTAATTACGAACCGGTGATACACTCATGATTTATATGTTTTTTCTTTATTATAATAGATTGAGTCCCCAAGTCGATTCAAGAGACATTTATTCTCAAAGATGCGCATCAGCCCTTCAAGGAAAGTGATGTTTGTTGGACACTTGGGCTTTGAAGACAAAACAAATCATCGCTTGAATTTTAATGATGCTATTTATTTATCATGTTCTTCACTTTTAGCCATTTGGTTAATATTTCTCTTCCTTTATGTGTAAATAATCTATGATGGGTGTGTGTTTAATATGGTTCAAGGCCAGATGCCTGCTAACTTCCGGAGGTGGGAAGGATGATTAGTGAGCCCTTTATCAGCATTTTTATTTATACTTGTTTTGCCCAAGGTTAATTGCTTATCTTGAGTATACTGTTTTGTCTGAAAGTATCCTTTTACTTGTTTGAGTGTCTGACTTGCCATTAATTCAGGTAAAGGTGAGCTTTTGAAGATGGCAGTACAGTTTTGCCCCTTTATTTAGGGGCAGAAACTTTCTTTTTCGGCTATTGTACCACTGTGAGAAAGTGACCTGGAATTAGGAATTGCATTAATTGGAACCTGAAAAACTTCCCTGTCTAACTGTCGTCAAATAAAATGATATAGAATAATTAGGTGTCTCCTGTTTTATGAATATTATTTTAATAAATATTTAAAAATAGTAACTCAATCTTTAAGTATGCACTCGGCAGAAGGGCATCTTTAATATCATGGCAAAATTTATGAAGTTTAGTAAATTAGCTGTCACGTCAGTGTGATAGAGAGATCGCTATTTCAGGAAATGAAGGCTTGCGGAATTAACTACCCTAGGGCTTGGGGAGCCTTTCTGTAAGACGCACGTACCTGGCTGTCACTGCAGTCATGTCTCTAAGGTAGTTTTCCAAAAAATCAATTGTTTTAAATTGCCAAGAAAACTCCCGGCTTGTCATTGATTATCTATCTATCTATCTATCTATCTATCTATCTATCTATCTATCTATCTATTCATTATTTTTGCTCTAATCTCTTGATCCTACTGTGCCAGACTCCCAAGCACACTGGGATTGCAGGTGTGTCTCACCACGCCCGGACATCTCAGTATTTTGCCCTCTAAACCTTATGGAATGGCAAAACGGGCTTCATTAACATACGCATTACCTCACAGGGAGTCAGTTTCATTTTGCTGTGGTAGTCAAAAGGCTGGACCATGTGTTAGAGAAGGACGTGGCTGTGCACTAACGAAGCTTTGTTTGTGAACATAGAATATCAGTTTCCGTATATTTTGACATACCCTGGAATGGTCTTCTGTTCATTTCCCCCAGTAACCTTTAAAAATAAATGAGCATGGTTTTAGCTTGCAGGCTGTATTAAAGCAGATGGCGGGCCAGATTTGGCCTGCAGGCCATTATTTGGCAATCTATAAATCTTCTTTGTAAGCCAGAAGATATTCTGCTCATACTAGGGAACAGAATGTACTGTCAGAAAAGTCTTTAATTAAAAAATAATAATAAAGGGGTAGGAAATGTTTTACCTTTCCTAACAAGCCAGTGTGATAGAGAGATCTGTTTGTTTTGGTTTCCTATTCTATTTATAGGTATATATATTACATGTATATGATATCTGGTTTTTCATTTATTTTTAACTCTAAAATAATTTAATCCAATAGCTTTGAAAGTGTCAATTCAACAATACGGTACAAGAGATGCAGTTATGCTACTAAAAAAGAAATGGCCAAATAGAGAAAATATATACTTGTTAAAAATAGAGAAACCATATTAATGTCTCATGTGTTGAAAATAAATTAAATTTTGTTATTTTTATATATATATATGAGAGACAGAATCTCACCATATTTCCCTGACTGGCTTAGAATTTTCTATGTAGACCACCCGGAACACAGAGTTCCATCTTCCTCTGCCTCCCAAGTGCTGAGATTAAAGCATGTACCACCATGTTCAGGTTAAAATTATTAGTATTATTTATCACTGTTGGTGGGGGGAAGAGAGGCAGAATGAAAGAGAGTTGGGGAGTCTGATGTGCGCCACCTTGAGGGTGTGGTGAGCGGAGGACAGCTTGGGTGGTTGTCTTCTACTGTGGGTTCTGGGGAGTGAACTCAAGCGTCAGGGTTGTGGCTAATGCTTTTACCGGCACAGTCATCTCCCCAACACTGTTTATTTTATTTTTTAATAAGACAAGGTTTTGCATTGTAGCTCAGGCTATCCTGGAGCTTTTGGCCCTCTTGCATCATGGCTCTGTCTCCCACTTGCTAGGATTATTGGTGTATATCCCCATTTTTGGATATGTTTGTATTTTTGAAAGCTACAGGTATTATATTGTTTTATTTTTCCTGGAAGGAAACATGAAGATACAACTTTGTGTTAATATTAGAAATATCTTGGTTGGCGTGCGTCTGCACACGTGTGTGTGTGTGTATGTGTGTGCTATGTGTGGGTATACAGGCATGTGGAAGGCAGAGATTGGCCATGAGTTTCTTCCTCTATCACGTCTCTGTCTTCATCTCTGGAGATTGGGTCTCTCAGCAGTTCCCAGATTGGTCTAGACAGGCTGGCCACACTAGGAGCACAGCTCCCCCGTACTGGGTATCAGACCCTGGTCTGCCAGGTTTCCCTGTGGGTGCTGGGGAATCTGAACTCTGCTTCTCATGTTTGCACAACGTGCGTTTTACCCTCTGAGCCATTTCTTCAGCCCCAGGTTCAAAACTCTTTGTTTGATTCTTTATGTTTTTTATTTTTGTTACTTCCCTCAGACGACGTTGTGATTTGTCTGTTTCTATTACAGTGGAGGAGGGCTTTTCTTGACAGGAAAAGAAGAAATGTGTTTTAGAGGTGTGATGTTAATAGTGACGAAGATTGTCATAAATTGCTCTGCCGCATTTTATAATAAGCAAGAGCAGAGTTATATTTTTGAGATTAGAAATCATTTGTTGCCCTTTGAAGTGGAAAATAGTGTGGTTTGATGCATTAACAAAATAAAGAAATAACTTTGGTGATGGCTTCTCTAAGTCAGATTTTTTTTTTTAACAAAAATAAGTCCTGATCAAGGTCAAAGGCAGTCTCTCTACATCTCCCAGTAGAAGTTCAAAGATGTACTTACATTAAAACATTTATGTTAAGTGCGCACTCTTACATGCTTAAAGGGCCATATCCCAGTAAGTACTGGTCTCTGAAGCATGTTGAAGAAAAGCCAGTGGGCCATACCATTTTTTAGCCACTCTGGCTGCAAATCCTTAAAATTAGATGCTCCAAGGATGAATTAGGCTGTCCTGGCATAAGATGAAGCTGCCTGGCCCTGGAAGAGTTTCACTAAGTATCAGAGCGGCGCTGCCGGGATGGGTTGTCTCAGTATATATAAAGTAGGGCCAGAAGGTAAGTGGTGTGCCCCTGGGGCTTGTAAAGTTGTTGTATTGCTGGAGCATCATGGGGGCTGCAGGCTTTTTACTTACCTCACCTTCTGAAGTTTCCTTTCTCACTAAGGTTTCAGCTAAAGTCTTCAGTCAGATCCAGCACTAGGGCTTGGCCTTTTTGTTTTGTGAAACCAGTCCCCTCTGGTGTTTTCTACTGCAGTTTTTGGTGACTGTATTTTGTGAGCGGCATGTCTTTCCTTCTAAGGCTCTCTTTGTGAACCTCATGAGAACGTATTCATGCTTCCCCGCTTCCTTCTTGCAGTGTGACAGAATCAGATAATATTCGGCCTAAAGATCAAAGAAATTATCCACCTCATAACCTACCCAGCTCTTTGCCCCCTCCCTTTCCCATGGTGCATCAGGTGCTGTGCAGAAAGCCGAGTTTATTATGTTCGGTTCCTTGATGCTGACTAGTTCAGGAACTACCCGCTGAATTAAAGTAAAAATGCGCCAGAACGCCAACTTACGTAACTAATGTCACAGCAGCTCATCGACAGTCTTCGTTTCTTGTATTGAAAATCATCCCCGGGGCTGGAGAGATGGCTCAGAGGTTAAGAGCATTGCCTGCTCTTCCAAAGGTCCTGAGTTCAATTCCCAGCAACCACATGGTGGCTC
>NC_022013.1:85188686-85189331 GCF_000317375.1 Microtus ochrogaster
TGGTCTGCAGGCATACACACAGACAGAATATTGTATACATAATAAACAAATAAATAAATAAATAAATAATTTTTAAAAGAAGAAAATTATCTCTGTAAAGCCAGGAAATTAAGAATATTCAATGTAATAGTATTCCCCCCCCCCCGAACATCTTGAAACTAGATTAGGTTCTCTCTACACTGAGGAATTTCGGCTTCGGCAATCTGTGTGTCTGTGCTGAAATCACTGGGACTCGCCCAGCCAGCCGAGCACTCTCACCTCCAGTGTCTCGACGAGAAACAGAATTTCTGCATTACACATCAGCAATATGTGGGTTCGTTGGTCGTTCCAATGCTTTGGCCATGGTATACCAGGAAGCCGACGGTGTTAGACAGTGGTGCTGGGCTGTGTGTCTTATCAGTAGATCAAGGGACAGTGGAAGGATTGGCCTCAGGATTGCCAGTGCCACACTCTCCGGTTCTACTTTTAATATTTTATAACTCTACAAAGTACTTTCCGTCGATAGCCACGGTTGTTTCCATCCATAGTCACAGCCGTCTCAGTCCATAGCCACGGTCGTCTCCATCCATAGCCACGGTCATCTCCATCCATAGCCACGGTCGTCTCCGTCCATAGCCACGGTCGTCTCCGTCCATAGCCACGGTC
>NC_022013.1:85189797-85205511 GCF_000317375.1 Microtus ochrogaster
TCTCCGTCCATAGCCACGGTCGTCTCCGTCCATAGCCACGGTCATCTCCATCCATAGCCATGGTCGTCTCCTGCAGCGCCCTAAGAGTGGCTGTGGTATTCTGCCCTTTGCAGGTGAGGAATGTGTAAGGTCACGCACACGTGTAAGGCCGGGGTTCAGAGCTCTAGCCTGACTTCCTTACCGCAGAGTTCCTGCTCACCTTACTCCTTCACACTGCACTCTGTGTTATGTGGGTTCTGTGGTAGGGCTCTAATTACGAAGGAATAAAAAACACAGGACCCAAATCCGGAGTGACAGAAATAAGAATATTTACTAGTATATCTCTTTCTATTAGGAAAATATTGGTGCAGGCAAAGCAGTACATAGTAAAATACTGTCCCTCACTGTTTCCATGCAAGGGATCTGTTGTGTTCTCCCTTCCCTTTCATCCAGGCAGCCCTAAATTAGTGTGGGTAGGGTGGGTTGGAAGACGGTATATTTTCTTATCAAGTCGTTGCATTGCTAGTGCTACAAATCCATGTGAAAATAAAGGCCATTGAAGTAGAATTTGCATGGGGAGAAGGCTGCCTTTTGATATCTGAATTCTGTAGTCGGGAAGTACCATATATTAAAATGTGAATTATTCAGGAGCCCCCCAGCATGAGTCTGTATTGTTTCTAGGTCATTATTAGACGTATTTTCTCTGTAATTCTATAGATAGATATTTTGTACATTAAACATTTTGTAATTTTATCAACTATGTATGCAATATAGAAGAAAATCCTCTTTGGTAGTAATGCCTTTCCCCTTTTATGAGTATTTATTTTACCTGAGCATTTATATTCATTAATAGCACAAGGAAAGCACTTTGCAGTATCATTTTTGAACACACGCTTTCCAAGCAAAATAAAAGCATAATAAAAATAACACATTAAAAAGCATAATAAAAAAATAATACATTAGCCCAACCTAAGCAATGATAGGGGCCATTTCATACTTTGATTGGCTTTTTTTTTGTTTTTCGTTTTTTGAGACAGGGTTTTTCTGTGTTGCTTTGGAACCAGTCCTGGAACTAGCTCTTGTAGACCAGGCTGACTGACCTCGAACTCACAGAGATCTGCCTGTCTCTGCCTCCTGAGTGCTGGGATTAAAGGCATGCACCATCACTGCCGGCTCGGTTTTATTTTGATGCTTATAGAAAAACGTATCAAGTTCTGTGCTGTTCAGGCAGCTGTCTCCTTAGGCTCTCTTGTGTTAGCACGCAGGTCCAGAACACCCTGTGTGCGACTTCCCCTTACCCTTAACTGTCTGTGTGGTGGGTGCGTAGTGTTTATTCGGGGCCTGTGAGGTACTGGTGCCCTGGGGTCTGTTTCCTCTGCTGAGGCAGAATTGTTAAGCTGTGCTGTTTTAGTGCCCATCTGTCTCCAGGGAAGAGACATTCCTTGCCTTGCTTACATCCCACCTTCCCAAGGTTCCAAACAGAGGTATGCACATCACATATGCAGATTTTATGTTCAGCTTCTAGAAGTCCTTCGGCTGTTTGCTGTGGCATGGCCCGTGCCCGGGTAGTTAACCCTTCACTTTACCAGTGATCTTTCGCAGATTCGCCTCTCACTGTTGGCTAGGGGTCCGTAACTGTGGCTTTTACACCTCCTTGTGCCTTGAGAAAAACCCAGGCTTCATTTCTAGTCTTGGTATTTTTTTCCCCTAAGCTCTAATCTTGTATTTTGTAATTAATGAAAACTTTCACCCGGAAAACCTATCTTTACTTCAGACCTTTCATTTCCAGTCTGTAAGCCCTCTCCTTCTCAACAGAAGCATTCTGCAGAGAGCATCCCTGCGTCCCCCTTGGTATTGGTATGGAACTAAGCAGGCCAACACCTCAGCAGGACAGCAGGGTGCCTCTGTGGCCCCCCTTCCCCTCCTTCCCTCCTTCCCTCCTTCCCTCCCTCCCTCCTTCCCTCCCTCCCTTCCTCCTTCCCTCCCACACTCACACACATCTACCTTGTTTGTTTTACTGTTTTTTTTTTTTTTAATTTGGCTACTGCCCTGACTAGGAGTGTTGTTTACCTGCTTCTTACTCTTTCTCAGTTTTGTTCACCAATGGTAGAGATAAAAACAGACACCCAAGCCCAAATCTGACCACTTTACACTCCCCATACAAGTGTCTATTAAGAGGACTGGAGATAGTTCAACATGTGAGATGTTTGCCGTCCTATTTCCCCAAAAGGGTGCACCCCAAAAACTCCAGTACCTTGTAGAGAGACAAGGAGTGGCGAGGATTCATCCTCTGTGTGCCCTAACTCCTTCACATTGTCGTTTCTTCAAGAGACCAAAGCTGATCATGGACATGAGGGCACACAGGCAGAGGCCATCCAAGCCAGTCACAAATCCACAACGGTTACACCATGTGTGTGTGTCTGTGTGCGTGTGTGTGTGTGTGTGTGTGTGTGTGTGTGTGTGTTCTGACTTGGGTCAACTTCAGTTCTGAATAATAGTAATCCTCTGTAGTAGTTGAGTGGATTTTTCTGCGTTGTCAGGATTGTTGGATTTGATAATTAGATAATTACAAGCATGTGATCAGATTTCAGAAATCTACTTATGTTTGCTAATGGTTGCTATGGCTGCGAGGGTTTTTTATTTGTTTCGTTAAATCATTTTATTAAGAGGTGAAGGTAGGGTGGGTCTGCCTGTGAGTGGCCGCTGATATCCCAGGTGGTGCAGATCTCCCTGGTCTTACTGAATGGGAGCCCTTCTAGCGTTTGTGTAAGAAATGATGACCCTACAAAGATAGTTTTTCATGCTTAAAATATCCCTTTCGTACCAGTGAGATTAGAGGATTTGTTACTTCCTGCCCCTCAAGTCTGCCCGAAGACTCCCACGGAGTCCTCTGCACTTTGGGCCCGAGAGGCACTGTGCTCCCAGAGTTAAACATGCTCTCTAATTTATTGGAGTAGAATCTTTGTTTTATGACAAGAAATGTTGAGACTTGGTGACTTTGTTGTTTAAAAATTCTTTTGAAAATTCCTAGATGTTTTCAATTATAGAACACAGTGGGGCTCACAGTGAGTGAGCCTGTTTGAAGGGTTCCATATTCGCTCACAGCCACCAGCATGGCCGTGTGACAGTTCCCTTAACGCTCAATTCCTTTCCTTTATTCCTACCTTCGTTAGCACGCCACCTTCCATTCTGCCTGGCAACTTCCTTCTACTCTTCACACTGTTGCCACCACTGTTGCAATCCCCCAGAGAGCACGTGGTGCCCTTACGATAGGCTAAGTATGACAAGCAGTGAAAAACTGATGGTGGTGGTCACAGTCTCTCAAGGGATTTCTGGGTAATTACGCTTTAGTTGTTGGTATGTTTAGTTCTTTTAGCTCCTTCACGACAGGACAGGAGCTAAATCTTAACTCTCCTTTTCCCGTTAAGTGATGCAGGAGAGGGAGTTTGAATTTTCTGAACTACAGCGTATTCAGCCAGTTCGCTCTGACCTAAAATACCTAAGAATCACACTGCTTAGTTTCCGCCCCGTTTCTTCATTTCTTTGGGTGCATCAGAATTAAGAGGAGGATGTGGATGACAAATCAAACGACTTTTCCTTGTCCTCTTTATCACTGGCACACAATAGTAAATATCCTAGTCACATAGGAAGCAGGGCTAAGAGTCTCAACCCTCCTAGACAAGAAGCCTCCGACCACGCTGCCAAACTCAAAACAGCAATAGCATATGATGCTCAAGAGGAAGAACGGTTTGCATTTACAACTGAAGCTATCACAAAGGCAGGCCAGCATGTTCTGTTCAGTACGCTCAACAGAAAACAGCTGTCGAGCCAAGACAGACGAAATGACTTCAGGGTGAGAGCGCTCAGCGCAGCACTTCTTACACTCAAAAGTTTTCTGTTGCCTCCAAATAGGGAAAAGGATCACAATGTCAACATTTAAGGAAGAAGAACTTCAAATGAGCACTCAAGCTCGCGTCCATCCAGAAACAAAGAAACGTACTCACGCACCTAGGGTTTCGAAAGGCAATTACACTAACATAGTCTAAGAAGCATTCCATGTCTGTGCAGTTAGCAGAGAGAGCATCAAGGGAGTTTCTAAAATCAATATGTGTGGGTTTTTTTTTAACTGTTTGAAATCATTTAATGTTAGCAATGAAATATCCTCTCAGGCTTTGTCGTTCACAGAACAGGCTAAAATTCTAGCAAAATGATGCATGCCAGCATATTTAACACAGATGGGAAAGCAGAAGGATAAAATATATGCAGACAAAAATATAAGAGCAGGCGCTTGGGTTTGTATTGCTCTGCTCCAGTCAGAAAAGATTACAGCAAACTGTCCAGTGCAGCCTGAAAGGCAAGAGCAGAAATGAAGTCACAACACATCACTCGGTGACAGCTGCCTGCCTGGGATGAGTGGAGCTGTGAACACGGTGACCCTCATGCCATCATCTGGGTACCGGGTAGCAAGGTTCAGGATTCTGTCTCACTTCTTAAACTTGGTGTCTACTGTGACCAATGTAAAATCCTGCAACGGGCCCCCAAAATGACATTTAGATAAAAGTATTGAGGCCCAGGAATAGAGATACCCCACAGAAATGTTTCCTGGGACACGAGGGGGGGTTTTGAAAAGAAAGGTGCCATTTGCTGAGACATGGCCCTTCAAGATGAGTAGTGACAACCCCAGTGCACTCTTTTATGAGTTACAATCTGGCACGAGAGGTCTCACCCAATTTTTGAAATTTAAGAACAAATGGAACCTAAATATATGGTGATAACCAATAAACAAAGGACTGGACGGCACGAAAGAAAAGCAGACAAACATCAGCGTAACTGCAGCGGCTTTCTGGGTATCAGACACAGCTGGAAATCCAGGTTTTTGAAACAGGGAGATGAACTTACTAGAACAAATCTTTCTGGGCAATGAGATACATAATGGATCTTCTTTAGCTCATACTTTTCCTAGTCTACATAATCTGATCTATTGTTTGTAGAAACCAAATATTTGTATGCAAGATTTTCAAGGAAAGTGAGGTAAGCCAGACCCAAAAAGAGGAACATGGGATGTACTCACTCATAATTGGTTTCTAGCCATAAATAGAGGACATTGAGCCTATAATTTGTGATCCTAGAGAAGCTAAATAAGAAGGTGAACCCCCCAAAAAACATATAAGCATCCTCCTGAATATTAACCTTCATCAGGCAATGAAAGGAGAGAGACAGAGACCCACATTGGAGCACCGGACAGAAATCCCAAGGTCCAAATCAGGAGCAGAAGGAGAGAGAGCATGAGCAAGGAACTCAGAACCGCGAGGGGTGCACCCACACACTGAGACAATGGGGATGTTCTATCGGGAACTCACCAAGGCCAGCTGGCCTGGGTCTGAAAAAGCATGGGATAAAACCGGACTTGCTGAACATAGTGGACAATGAGGACTGCTGAGAATTCAAGAACAATGGCACTGGGTTTTGATCCTACTGCACGTACTGGCTTTGTGGGAGCCTAGGCAGTTTGGATGCTCACCTTACTAGACCTGGATGGAGGTGGGCGGTCCTTGGACTTCCCACAGGGCAGGGAACCCTGATTGCTCTTTGGGCTTACAAGGGAGGGGGACTTGATTGGGGAGGGGGAGGGAAATGGGAGGCGGTGGCGGGGAGGAGGCAGAAATCTTTAATAAATAAATAAATAAATTAGTTAATTAAAAAAAGATTTTCAAGGAAAATATGTTGTGCATGACTGCCTTTAATTTTGTGTTTATTATTTCACTACGAAGACCATTGAAAGTGATTATAATAACACACCAGCTCCAAGGAGTGAGATCTGTTTTTTATTGTTTCTTAAATTCTACCTTCTTTTTAGGTGACTCATGATAGTGGTATAAATTTATGGAGTCTAATGTGAGTTTCCAGTATATGCATATACATATGATGATCCAATCAATCTGTTGATTCTTCAGAATGATTGGTGGTAAGCTACCTCAAAAGGGCAGTGACAAAGATGGACAGAGAAAGGATGCTCAAAAGATGTGAATATCAGCCAGCCCTGTACGTCTGCAGCTGGTCTTCATTTCTGATGGATGGGAGCCTTCAGCTACTCCCCTTGGGACAAACAAGACAGCTCAGGTTGTCAGCATCTAACTAATGGAGCCAGCCAAGGAAGTGCCTATGCTTTCCCTTACCCTGAAGACTTCTGTCCTGACACGATAGGGCAGAGAGATGAGAGGAAGGAGTAGCCGAGGTCTTCAGAAGGCTCGGGAAGTCTGGTGTCTGAAACAAGCGGTTCAGGAAGAAGGTAGCCAGCATTCAAAGTTCAGGAATGCTAAGTAAATTCTGCATCAAATTGAATACTTAGAAACCGACAGGGGCCATTCGATTTCTCTCATGGATGACAATTATGAGACACGCTCACCCTTAGCCCCAGGCTGTCATCCTGCTTCAGCTTCCTAAATATTGGCATTACAGGTATGATCCATGATACCTAGATTTTTTTTTAATTTACATTTTTAGGACACCCTCCATATATACAATTGAAACTGAAATGAATTCTGCCACACTCAGCTTGTGAGGTCAGCTTTGAAGTATTTCAGGAGGAGCCGCAGTGCCATGGTGATTTAGGGTTTGGCAGACTTAAGATCATTTATAATGGAATTGTCCAGAAGGAGGAAGAAAGGTCAAAGCGATCCGGATCAGCTCTGAGCAAGTGTGCTGTAATTACATCTTGTAGGGCATAATTTTGTACTGTTCCACCTTAAAAGCTGCAGAGCACTTTAATTTGGGAACTTACTGCATGGTAGTTAGAGATGCACGTGTGTTTGGCGTGTGCTCTACAGTCTCTTATGCACCACAGGAAGGCAATACTAACTTAAGAGATTATCTGTCGAGAAGCCGGATGGCCTGTCTTCCCTTTACTTCTGATTTGTCATTCGTACAGCAGTGGTAGTCATGTGTTGTGGTAGCACAGAGAGTGTTCAGCAGGTATACACTGTGATGCTTCTCCCTAATCAGACAGCTTCTCATGAGGCTGGAGCTAGTGAGAACCTCAGTCACTGGGCTGGGTCCTGGTTGAGGGCTTCCGTGATATGTCAAGAGGCATATGTCCCATGTAAGACAGAATAGTAGTTGAAGTCGTAGGACAAGACAGCTGCAGATAGCTTTACGAGAAAGGAGCCTTGAAGTGTTTGCTTCATTTATATTAGACGTTCTAATTAAGGAATCTGTGGACATTAAAACTCCAGTTTCTAAAGATGGCCGTGGAAGCACACATGTTAATTTCAAATTATAATCTTCAAATGGCCTTATTTCCCTTATCATCTTCTCTACTATTAATTTTTAACATATTTATGAGGAAGTGTCCCTTATCTGCATATTATTAAGTGGAAGCCGTCAGACTCGAACATTAGCATTCCTTTCTACCGTAGGAAAGCTGTGAACTTCGCATGCCCCTTGTAGTCGGTGTTAAAAGGACGAATTGTGTGACGAGGAAGATAATAAGGATGCTCTTATCCTGGTCCTTGTGCTGAAATGAGGTCCTCTCTAATTCTCCGAAGTTATAGAGTCACATGGCCGCAGCAGCAGTTTGGCGTCTTGTGAGCTTCTAGAACCATCTGTGACATTGAATATGGAATCAGGGTTTGTTTCTCCAAGTGTGAGCTTGACGCTGGACTCTGAGAGATCCCGACCTCCCTAACGCAAGGTTGACGCAGTTTCAGGAAAAGCAAATTCTTGTGTCAATAGATATTATTTCCAAAAATCGTCCACGCTCCCTGTCTTACTTAATTGTCTCTGAATTTGTCCTGTACTCTGGGCCTCTTGCAGGGATGCAAGGCAGAGCAAGTCTGTGTTGATTTGTCCTGGGAGCTGCCTAAGGCTGCTGTCATTCTGAAACTCAGCAGAATAAGAACTTTCAGTCAGCGTGGTGGAGCACACCTTTAATACCAGTGCTTGGGAGGCAGAGGCAGGTTGTGAGTTTGAAGAAGCCTGTTCTACACAGTCCATTCTAGGCCATTCTGGACTACACAGCGAGGTCCTACCTCAACGCCCCTCCTCCATCCCCCCAGATCAACAAAGTTGCAAGTATCACATCTTTTTGTGGCACAAGCAAACATAACTATAACTCAGAAAGGTTCATCACAGAGCTATTCCTCTTCAGATAAAAATGGATTAATTTGTAACCCTTAGCTCTAAAGCTGTGGGACCATTGAAAAGACATTAAGTTCAAGTCCAGTGTCATAGGTATCTATGGAGATCAGACAACACAGTGGTCCTTTGTGGGTGCCGGCAACTGTGAGGCTGGTGTGAATGTCCGGGCTGCAGGAACATGACCAGCTCCGGCAGGCTGGCTGCAGGAACATGACCAGCTCCGGCAGGCCGTGCTGCAGGAACTTGACCAGCTCCGGCAGGCTGGGCTGGCACATGCTATGGGCAGTCGTGCAGCTACGATGAGACGATCAAAACCTCCGGGATGCATTTTTCCCTCACTGTTTTTTTCCTGCTCAGGAAATGCATTTCTGTGTGTTTTTTGTTGCCAATCTATTTCTGTGTGTTTTTGTTGCCAGTCATTTACTGTTACGTACTTCTGTGGCTGTGTGCACATGAAGATATTTCAGATTTATCATTTTGTGGTATGCTTTGAGGTTATTTTTTTAAAATTGAATTATATTTTCACCTTTACTATGATGGCCTCCATAGAAATTTCTTCAAGTTTATTGTATTTGGTATTTGTTTTTATAGATATTTATTACTATATTTATTTTGTGTAGGAAGTCTTTTGGATGTGTTTTATGTTTTCTTTTTTTCCCTAGTTACCAGGATCCTAGTTTTTTTTCTTAAGTTACTTCATATTTTTTGGTCACCAGTATCTGAAATTCAGGACTATTAGTCACACACATGTTAGTTTTGTGGACCAGTAAAATGACTTTGTTTCCTGATAAATATTTTCTGATCTAATTTGCATCAGAAAAATTTCATTTTTATTTTATATTTTATTTTTAAGTGATTATAATGCCATCTGAGCACATTCTAAACTTGTTATTTCCAATTGATTAATGATTAATTTTTGCCCCTCCTAAAAACTCCATAACTTTCAAATCACTTAGAACATGGATTATAAGAAAGCAGTTTTATAAATTGCCTGCTCTTTGTTTCTTTGTATCTTTAAAATATACTTTACATTCATTGGTATATTATGTGTCATCAGTTACAATATTTTTGTTAGCAGAATCCCATTTTGAATGCATCAGAACATGAACTTTCCGGAAAGCCTGTAGTAACAGTAGTGACTGTGTATTGGGGATTTAACCACGGGCCATGCTGTGTTCTAACAATGTCCTAGTTTCTGTTCACGCATAACAAACAGCTGCCATCTTAGTGCCTTACACAGCACTCAAAGGCAGTGGTTTCTGGGAACACCCCAGAGTCCCCCCAACTCAAGTATTAACTCATTTATTTCTTACAAATTGACGAGGCAGGTGCTCATAGCAAGTAATGTTTCAGAATCTCTCGATCCAGGTCCAGAGCCTGGATAGCAGCTTGGGCATCCTGACTTGTCTTCTATTTAGTCTTACATACGCTCTTCTATCGAGTCTTAACTTCATGAAGATATCTCAGTTCTCCACAGACCCCTTATACAATGGTAGTTCAGTGAGGGGCATCACGAAGCCAAAATCCCCGTCTCCTACTGAGGTTGCAACCACTGCAGTATTGTGGCACCATGGATTGTGCTCACGTTTGTGGGAGATGCAGGTTCTATAAAAGCATAGCTATACAGTTATACACAACGCACAGTGTGGAACAATGGTAGCGAAGGTGACTGGTTCATGCATTTATGGTAGCATGCTTTCATTGCTGTGATAGTGTGCACTCTTTGTATTCACTCTGTTCCAGTGTCTCATAGACCGACAGGAAGAATGACACTGGCAAGATCGGTCACATAGTGCGTGCCCCACCATCCTTGCTCACCAACTGTCCCCTTCTTAAGTTTCTCTGATAACTGACCACCCATAGTACATAATATACCACTTTGCTTTAGATTACAGCCATTTATTTATTCATGTATTTGCCGGGCATTTGCTTGGTGCCAGGGATGTTGCAGGCACTGTGCAAAAAACATGAAAACAAAGATAAAAAAGATATATCGGACCCCCTCAGGGAATTAACAATACACTGCGTGTGATTTAGTCTTTGGACAGACGATAAAGCTTAGGAGATGCCAGACTTAATGCTGTGCCCCTTTGGGCATGTCACAGTTATTTCCCACAAAATAGGCTCGTGATATTCTGAGGTTTGTGCGTGTATCTTATTAAAACACGGTTTTATTACTTTGCACTCGCCAGATAATGCATCTTACTTAGTGACCGTTTGTTTAAGCTGAGACCTCGGGGCATTCCCAGCCTGTATTATTCCCCCTGATCGCCTTAGGAAGTGTTCTCTCTCCTTGTCAGGTTCCTGTGGAGCCTGGGAATTCTCCTAGCCCTCATCTTGACCTGCGTTGCCTCACAGTCTGTCCCTCTGGTTTATCTTGGCTCCTGGACAGGCGTTGGACAGTGGGCAGGGAATTGTTTACTGCCTGCCTGTTTGAATCTCTTGAATAATGAAAATGTTTGCGCTGTGAATATGGGAACCAGTTTTTGGCTCTTTATTTTATTTTATGCATCCAAGTGTTTTGCCTGCACGTATGTCTGTACTGCATGCATGCCTGCTGTTCTCGGAGGCCAGAAGAAGCTATCAGATCCCCTGGAACTGGAGTTACAGGTGGTTGTGAGCCTTTACGTGGGTGCAAAGAATTGAACCCAGGTCCCCCCACGGGGACTTTTAACTACTGAGTCATCTCTCCAGCCTTTTCTTTTGCTTTTTAAATTGTACTTTAAAAATAATTTTTTTAGATTAATGAATAAAGTAACAGGTTTTATTGTCAGTATTATTTTGTCAATTCATATTTTTTTGTTTATAAGATATTATATAATTTTCCCTTCAAGTTCTCATTTATATTTAACAGGAAGACTTGGGTTTAGCTATTCATGGAGTTTTTCTTTCGGAACTGGTCTTTGTTTGTTTTTCCATGTTCCCAGCATTTCTCTGTGTAGCCCTGACTGTCCTGGAACTCACTCTGTAGACCAGGCTAGCCTTGAACACAGAGATCTGCCTGCCTCTGCCTCCCAGGTGCTGGGATTTAAGGCGTGCGCCACCACCATCCAGTTGAACTGGTATTATTTTGATATTTGTTGCGCAGTCACGGCTAGTATTTATCACTAGGAGAGGACTTTTATTTCTGGAACCCAACTCTTCTTAGGATGGCTAGCACTGTTATGGAAAGAAAGTGAGCTCCACTCACAGGCTGGTGTTTTCTGTCTTTGCAATAAAGCCCTCCACCTCTGAAAAACTGAAACTCTGTCAGTTGTAACCAGACCTAAGCATTTTCTTAGGCTTTTGCATGTAGAGATGTTTCTTTGTCTTTAGTGATGGAATAATATGAGGGTATTACAGACTCCGATGCCTGTGTCATTGTATAGTGCTAACATTTGCCTTGCCTTCCTATAGCCATCGACTCTCAGACATTTTTATCTGATGGAGGTATAGCTTAGACTTTATTAGGGGAAAATGTCCATCTTATCGATCTGATGATGCCAAGTGTGGCAGCCCCTGCTTGGCCTGTGAATTGTACTGAAAGCTCAAGGCAGCCCTATGCCACTCAAGTTCATTTTCACATTCATGGACTTTGAACCTAAACCAGTCCAAGTTTTTGAACCCAGTTTTAATTTTTTTTTTGAGACATGTTTTCTCTGTAGCTTTGGAACCTGCCCTGGAACTAGCTCTTGAAGACCAGGTTGGCCTTGAACTCACAGAGATCTGCCTGCCTCTGCCTCCAGAGTGCTGGGATTAAAGGCGTGCGCACCGCCCAGTTAGAGTTGTTTTCCATTCATTGGCTTGGTCGTCCTTGGTAGAACACTGTTACACTTCAGTGCCTTGCTTCTTGCCTAAAGTAATCGTCTCTAATTAGTGTTAATTTTTCTCTAAGTAAATTAACTATTATAAAAGTTCTTTTCCATTTCTGGCTTGTCTTTGGTAGAACTGACTGAACTTATGGATGGAAATAGACAAAGGAGCAGCTTACGTTATTTGTTGTCTCTCCAGAAGAGGGTGCATCAACAAAGGAAAAGCGGGTTCACTTTTCCACACCTTCAAAGTTAAAGACGGTGGAATATTCATTATATGGAAAACACAGTTGTAGTTATAATTTCTAGATAATAGTGACATTTAAATCCAAGATGTCCTATTAGCAGAAAACAGAAATTGTAACTGTCTGCCTCTAAAATACGGATGTTATTGTCCCACGAAACAAGGATGCATACAGATAACATATATGACTTGAATGGAAATCTTGGGAAGAAATTTTTAAAATTTAATTAAAAAGCCACCCCAGTTCTAGGAAGATACGCAGCTTTCTCTGACAGATGCCGTGGATCTGTGGCATTCACACATCAGAAGAAAAAACAAATGGTTGACTTCCGATGCATTACAGAATATTCTTTTATTTTAGTGATTTATTTATTTTTTATTTTATACGCATTAGTGTTTTTCCTGCCTGCATGTCTTTGTGAGGGTGTTGGATCCACTGGACTGGAAATACAGACAGTTGTGAGCTCCCACGCGGGTACTGGGAATTGAACATGGGTCCTCTGGAAGAGCAGCCAGTGCTCTTAACTGCTGAGCCATCTCTCCAGCCCTCACGTTACAGAATATTCTACCTTTGTTATGACATGTAGGTAAGCTATTAGGATCTTTTTTAAAGAACCAGTCATTGCCTCTGACCACAAGCAAGAAAAGTCCCTGCCCTGAGAACAATGGCTGCTCCTGGTTCTTTCATCTGGGAAGAGTGATACGAACATTACCATCACCTTCACTTGTGGAATGGTCTTCATGTTAAGAACTAAGAGCAGAGGACGGGGGACTTGATGCACCGCCTCCATTTTTCCCCCCACTGTCTTTCTTTAGGCTCGTTTATATACCTTCTACTGTGATGAATTAGGTTCACAGTTAATTTAGATGCTGAGAGCAGTATTCTCTCCTTGACCTCTCTGAGGTACATGCTGTTAATGTTCCCTTTAGTCTTTTCCATGACTCGACGATGTTGCCCCTGGCTCACACGCCACAGATATTACTATTGGCCTCCCTTAAAGACGATATTTATTTCTCCTTTATTCGCGATCTTGTATGTTTTTAACATAATATTTTCTTCTGCAGATTCGACCCTTCACCAACTCTTACCTATTTCAGATCACCCTCCTGAACTATGACCCAGCATTTCTAACTGTTGTTATTTGTTGTGTGCCCATCCCATCATCCAGAGTTAAATAGCTTTGATGACCATCTAGCACTTTTCCTTAGACCCATATGACACATGTTTCTCTTACTGCACTTACTTAGTTTTTGTCTCCTGTTTAATTTCAGCAACGCAGAAACCTTTGAATATGTCAGCATTTCAGCAAATCCTGTTATTTTAGAACTTCATCTAAAGAAAATGTGTTTCTCTACTGGATAGATTTGCTACTTACTTAATTACTTAATATTTCATCCAAATTAAATAAAATAGAAAATATCTAATGGTTTGCTATAATCTTTATTATTATTATTATTATTACTACTACTATTATTAGGTTTTTTTGAGACAGAGTTTCTCTTTGTAGCCCTGGCTGTCCAGGAACTCACTCTGTAGACCAGGCTGTCGTCGAACTCACGGAGATCTGCCTGCTTCTGCTTCCCGAGTGCTGGGATTAAAGATGTGCTTCACCACCACTCAGCAGTCTTATCTGTTATTAACAATGGCCTTAGTTCTCTTCAGTGGGATGAATGACAGTTCTCTATTCAGAATAGAAAGATTGACTTTTTGCAAAGAAACTACCATTATATGTAGTTTGGGAACTATATTTTAGGAAAAAAACTATATATATATTTGAAAGCATATGTGTGTGTAAAATACGAATCTGTAAAAAGCAAATCATTTGCACATGTCTATCCTGGCTGTGTAGGTTATGCAGGTGTGGCTCAGTTTCTCCTGTCATTTTTGCTGTTATTTTTTTTTTCTTACAAAGCCATTTTATCATTGAACTTACAAGAGTTGCAGTTTTTATTCTGGTTATTTTTCAGGACGTTCAGCGATCCTCTGCCATTGCACAAAGTCATTGCAAATCAAAAAGAAATGATTTGCTTACAGCTCGAGTTTGTTAGGGGAAGTGTTAACATCTTTGGATAGTTGTAGAAGCAAGTACTTGAAAAGTCTGAGCAGAGAGAAGAATCCATGGGATTTTCATAGGCATTACTGAAGCTTGACAGTTGCATAGCAATTGCCCCCATCTGCCTAAGCAGCCTCGTGTCCAGACTTTAGGGTGACCCAGTTAATACCAGTCTCTTTCTTCTCCTCCTCTTGGTTTTGAATATGCTCTTCTGATATTTTCTAGATAAATGTAAAAGACTGTAATCCACAGGTGTCCTGGTGTGCACTCCACCCCACCTGCACATACGCACCCCAAAACAAAACTCCAAAGGCAAACCTTGGAGGCTTCTGGAGCAGTGATTCCTTATAATCCACACTTCTTGTGAGATGGATTTTATTCGCCTTTTGATAAATTCTGACTTTTTCGTTACATGGCTGTCACCTCAGTTGTTTAACAATTTACTTTACTTGTTCAGAGAATTGAGTTTCCTGGATCTTAGAGCTATAGCTTGTATTGGTGTCAAGGTCAAAATCTTTTAATTTAATTGATGGAGCTGGTGTTATAACCGGAGGGTCTCCTGTTGTATATTTAAGTCCTGTCATAGTGCCTAAAAACTGTCATATCCTGGCTTCCCGTCCAGCAAATATTTTTATTAAATTCCTTGGCTATATCTAGTTTACTTTTCCTTGGGAGAAATATTACAGAATAACACCAGCCTTATGATCACAAATAGATTGTTGCCATGGCAACCTGGCAGGTTTTTTTTTTTAAAAAAAAAAATTAGAATTTTGTTGTTGAAGCAAAACTTACGACACCGGGGACCTTTTCCTGATGGTGAGAACTTTCTGCTGTCTCTGAGCCTGGGAACCTGGGAATGATGCTGTGTCCAAACAGAGAGCAGCTCTGCTTTAGGAAGCACACAGTTAGTTCATTTACCCCCTCTGTTAACCAGTGGCTCCGCTGCTATGTTAGGAGACCCATACTCTCTTAGCTGTAGACACTGTGGGCATTGTTTTTTCCACAGTTGGACACCAGTGAGATCTAAGCCAGCCGAAGAAAGGGAAATCCCACTCCTTCTCTGGCATCGCAGAGCCTGGCCGCTTACTCACTGCGGTAGGTCTTAGGATATTGCTCGGCTTCCCTGAGACTGGTTTTCAGACTTGTCAGTAGGAGCATTAATCTCTGCCTTATGGGCTTATTTTATTAAATTATTGCTTTTTACTCACAGAGAGCACAGCAGTAGTAAATAGATGGCATATTGGATTTATGTAGCATCTCACTTAACCTCCATAAGTAACTCTCTTGCTTTGTTACCAGTTGCTGTGACAAAATACAGGGACAGAAGCAACTTAGAGGTCAAAGTGTCTATTGTAGTTTACAATTCCGGCTTTTGGCCCATCATTAGGGGAGGCAAAGTGACAAGAACTTACAGAGGCGTCAACAGTTAGTGTAGAGAGGACGTTTCAGAGGCGTCCACAGAGCAGAGATGATGGTCACGGAGGTGTCCACAGAGCAGAGATGACGGTCA
>NC_022013.1:85205655-85207620 GCF_000317375.1 Microtus ochrogaster
GATGGTCACAGAAGCATCCATGGTCAGAGCAGAGAGGACGGTCACAGAGGCGTCCACAGAGCAGAGAGGATGGTCACAGAAGCATCCATGGTCAGAGCAGAGAGGATGGATGGATGCACGCTTGTTCTTGGCTCCACCTTACACATATCAGGATATCCTATTCATTGAATGGTGCTGTTCACAGTTAAGATGGGGTGTCATCATCAATTAACTTAATATGACAATTCCCCACAGACATACACATAGGCCAACCTCATCTGGACAGTCCTTCATTGAGCTTCTCTTTTTAGGGGATTCTAGAGTGTGTCAAGTTGACAGTTAAAACCAACCATATTGATAATAAGAGAAAGGCACATTTTCAGTTTACATGTGAAGATGTATGGGCTCCGGTGATTTGGAAGAAAATGGCCCCCAAAGGGAGTGGCACTACTTAGGACGTGTGGCTTTGTTGGGTAGCTTTGGTCTTGTTGGAGGAAGTGTGTCTCTGTGGGGGTGGGCTTTGGGGGGGTCTCTGTTCTCAAGTTTCCCTCAGTGTGATAGTCGACTTCCTGTTTTCTCTGCATCACGATATAGGACTCTGAGCCCCGACACCATGTCTGCCTGCATGCTACCAGCTCCCCTTCATGATCATAATGGACTGAATCTCTGAAATGTAAGCCATTACTAACTCAGTGCCTAATTCCGGGGGGTGGACTTCCCCAGGAAAAGGTCTGGGCATGGAATTAAGAATTGGGAGCTTGCCATGGCACTGATGCTAGCTGATGCTGTTCCAGTAGAAGTGAAAAGAACCGTGAACACACACACCTTTGGGAGGGTGGCAAGATGTCTCTGGCTGATGTGCTTAAAGCGCTTACAAGTGTAGGTGTGAGTTTGGGTTCTCAGAACCCTTGTAATGCAGGATGGGTGTGGTCGGCCACCTTTATTTCCACCCAGATGGTGGGGTCAGGGGATCCCCAGAGTCAGATGACTTGTGAGATTAACCGTATCTGTGAGCTCTGGGTTTGATTGAGAGACTCCGATGTACGGAGGATGACTTCTGACATTAGCTTTGGGCCTTCGTGTGCACGCCCACACATGACTTGCACATGAACCCACACCGTGCCCACACGTGCAAACATTCACCGTACACGCGCACCTCCCCCCAAAACATACAAAGAAAAAGAAAAACAAGAAACCATTGGAGCAGAAATGCTTATGAAGCAAAACCGAGAAAGAGAAGACAGGGAAGATGATTGAGGTGTACTAGAGAGAGCAACGGCGCTGCCACAGGAGCTCAGCAGTCCCCAGTGCTGCAGGGTCACTGAAGAGATAGATTGGCAGGATGAATGAGCCAGCTGTAAGGAATCCTGTGCTGGTCTCTGCTACAGCACCTTAGTGCGGTGAATGCTGGACCTTCGTGAGGAAGCGGCCTGGGAATGGATGAATGAACCAGCTGTAAGGAATCCTGTGCTGGTCTCTGCTACAGCACCTTAGTGCGGTGAATGCTGGACCTTCATGAGGAAGTGGCCTGGGAATGGATGAAAAGCCCACAGTGTTGGTTGGAGGGCTAATGTAGAGTTCCTGTGTTCTCTTAGGGTCTCGTGAAGACGCTGAGTAGGTGAATTAAAGTAAAACATTAACAATTACCAATTAAAGTAAAACATTAACAGTGAGTGCAGGAGAGGGTTCGTAGATTTCTGAGAAGTCGATAGTAAGGGGGCCAGTGAGTACCAGGATAGCCACTTCCGTGGAGTCAGCCGTGGGCTCCAACCTGCGTGGGCTGTTCCAGGCATGGCCTGTTCCCGTGAGGGCTGTTCCCCATGTGGACTGTTCCAGGCATGGACTGTCCCCTGCGTGGACTGTTCCAGGTGTGGACTGTTCCCCGCATGGGCTGTTCCCCATGTGGGCTATTCCAGGTATGGGCTGTTCCCTGTGTGGGCTGTTCCAGGCATGGGCTGTTCCCCATGTGGACTATTCCAGGTATGG
>NC_022013.1:85207870-85218282 GCF_000317375.1 Microtus ochrogaster
CCTGTATGGGCTGGCCAGCTTCCTGGAGTAGTCTCATCCAGAAGGACTGCTGTTTAGCTCCATGTATGCATTATGTCACTTAAAGTCCACAGTCCTCTAGATTTTTTTAAAACTTTAATTTTGATAGCTCCTTAAATCAAGTTAATAAAAAGTGCAAGTCATCCCACTTACTGTAAAGCTGCCTCCCGAAATCTCAGGTTCCTAGGGGCCAGTCAGTCTACAAAACGGAATGTAACATGCTGAATTGCGGTTGGAGAATCACATGATTTGTTGAACAAACTGCACAGCTCACACAGCCAAGGGGTACCTACACAGGCTGAGTCCTTGGATGAGGTGTTCTCTAGGTGGGGGGACCTGTAAGGCCAGGGGGTAAGTGATATTAACCAGCCTAGGGATTCATAATCTTTTTAGTGTGGTTGTCAGATATGCAAGAGCCCCATGCTTAAGATTTTTAATAATAATACAGGGACCCAAACCAACCTGGAGAGGAAAGGGTGTGCTTGTAGCTTACAGTCCGTCATCCAAGAAGCCAGTGCAGGAGCTCAAAGGAACCTGGCAGAGACAGGAACCAAAGCAGAGCCTTCGAGAGGCCATCCACTCTCCTGCTTTCCATGGCTCGCTCAGCTTCATGTCTTATAAAGCCCAGGACCTGTATGTGGTCCTGGGGTGGTCCTGCTCACAGTGGACTGGGCTCTCCTACATCCGTCTTTAATAAGAGGATACCCTGCAGATTTGCCCACTAAATTGAAGTTCCTTCTTCCCAGATGATAAATTGATAAAAAACTAGCCAGCACAGTGGTTTTTGTTTTGATTTAATTTGGAGTGTGACTGAACTACAGGCCTCTGGTATTTTAAGCATTCTCCCTGCCTCTGAGTTACACTCCCAGCCCCAAACTGTCCTTTGGTGGGACAGACGTGGTGACAGGTGGACCTTTGTCCATCCGCTGTGAGGTGGTCCGAGATTAGTGCGTGGAATCCTCCTTGTTATTATCTGCAGAGTTTTCCAGCTCATGCATCTGTTCTCAATATTCTTCATTTTCTCTTGTGGTGCCAGGGATTAAACCCTTGTGATTTGTACGAGCTAGGAAGGTGCTCCACCTCTGATTTTTACACCCAGCCGCGAATCTTTTTTTTTCTTTCATTTTAAAAATTTAATTATTTTCTTTTTATTATTTATTCGTTATTTAATTAATTCTTTTCTCTTTTTATTACTTATTTTTTTGTCCTCTCCCTTGCTCCTCCCAGCCAGCCTCATCTCCCCTCTTCCCCAGATCTACTCCTCCTCCGTATCCCTTCACAAAAGAGCAGGCGTCCCAGGGATAGCCGCTGAACATGTCATAACAAGATACAGTAAGACAAGGCAACGCAGTGGGAGGAAAGGGGTACCAAGTGCAGGCAACAGGGTCTGACACCCCCCTCCACTCCCACTAGTCCCACGAGAACACCAAGCTAACAACCAGAACATACATACAGAGGACCTAGCTCAGACCCACATAGGCTCCGTGGTTGCTGCATCAGTCTCTGCGAGCCCTGGTGTCCTTGGTCATTCTGCCAGGCATGAATCTTAACTCTTATTCACAGCTAAGATTATCTTCCTGGAAGTGGTGTGTGTGTATGTAAGTGTGTTTCAGTCACCACCCCACATTCCTTGCCTAATGCCTGTGTATCATTTGCTCAGTTTCTCGTGTTGCTTTCTGTTGCTGGTTTCTGTTTTAACTTGGCCCTTCTGCCCTTGAATGCTCTCAAGTAATGGACTGCCAGTACTGTTCCTGGCCCTTTAAGGAAGGTTGTCATGTGTCATGCTCTTTACTGCGTCAGTGCTTCAGTGCGGCATATGTCTGCAAAGATTATATTGTGCTGTGCTGAGTGATTGGAATGTTGGAGTGGGTTTTTATTAGCAATATATTTGCCCGTATAGTGATCATATCTTTTTTAATATGTGACAGTTATAGTAAGTTTAAGATACAGGCATATTGGATTGATTGTGGGAGGTAGCAATGCCTCCTTTACTACCTACATGCGTGATAATCAAATTCATTTTTCCCCAAGACCAATATTTCTTTCTTTCCATTGTAATTAGGTTCCTCATTCTGCAAGTTAATTATGATTATAAATATTGAATACTTGGCATGTTTTCTCAAGTATGAAAATAAAAGCTTATACTTAATGTGTAAACTCAGCTGTACAGAGGTCCAGGCATATGGCTGCTCGTGTTGTCTAAATCTTCGGGGCCTTTTGTCGCCGTTGTTACAAGCATGCTCAAAGGGCTCCCACGTCAGTGCTTTCTGTTCTCTAGAAACAAAAGAATACATTCTAAAGTTCATTAATTTATAATTTGAGACATTACTCTATCGGACCCTTATTTGAAGGTCTACATATAGTCTCCGTTTGCTGAGCTGCCCACGGTCTCTAAACATTTGGTCTAGGATTTTTGGCTAACAGCCAGCAGCAAATTATACTTCCGGGGCACCTCTCAGCTCCTTTCTCCCTTCCTGGAGCACGAGCTACAAAATGTACTCATAAGACATCAAATTTGAATTGCAAATTTGTATGTGGATATTATCTTACAAGTAGCTGGGAAAGCAACCAAGAGGGAACAATTCCCTAATTTGTTAGCAAGTTGTATACATAATTTGTTACTGATGTGCAGCTTGGCCACGCGGTCATCAGTGTTTTGGAGCTTTGTAAATAATGGTGTCCTTCAGCCTTTCTTTTCTCTTTACGAACCAACAGCCACAGATTTTTCTCTTTTACTTAGATCAAAGGTGCTACAGAATCTGCAATTCCAGCCCTCCCGAGACCAAGGCAGGAGTACTGTAAACTCAAGGCCAGCCTGGGCTAAGCCTGAAATGTGTCTCAGCAAACTGGCTCCCACAAACAAGCAACAAAGCTTTCTTAGCTGTAGGCCACAAACTAGCAAATGGCCTTCTGTTTTTAAGCAGGGGATGGTGATGCCATTTTCTGCTGTGGAAAATTGGCCTGTTATAAAAGACGCACATAACGTCAGGAGATACTTATCATGAGTTCTCTTCAGAGGTTTGTAGCTATTGATCAAGATGTCCGTGTGGTAAATTCTGAGGCGTGTCTATGTCTTAATTTTTTATTTGCTTCAGAACACAGCTAGATCCCGTCCCTTCAAACCGGGGAAGGATAAAGAGATGTGTGTGGGTGGTTATGTGTGTATGTACTCTCTCTATTTTTTCTTTTTTTTTTACTCTGTCATAGGAGACCTGGGTTCTTTCCTTCCTACTTGCTATGCATAATTGGTAGTGGGAAAATTAAAACCCAGACATTTGTTTAAGAGAAGTGGCGTGAAGGATTGCCCAGTGACTGTGACGCCCACAGTGCACTGTTGTGTCTATCACTCTCATGTTCGGAGGCCGAGCCTCCCTTTGTAAGCCCAGTTTTGCGTTCGGATAAGTTAACGTTTTTACAGGTGGAGTCTATTCATGAGTAGCCTTCCTGTGGAGGAGTTCCAGAGAGTCAGTAATGTAGGTCTCTCTCGCCCAATAACTTTGGTTGGAAAACTCTGACCTCTTCCCTTAGCTTCTGAAATAGGAACAGAAGCAAAACACAGAAACAGAAAGTTTATCTGTAAGTTTTCTATTATGATGACACCAGAAAATTCAGGTAGCTATGTTTAAGTTCATTTACTTAGCTTTTGAGACATGGATTTGCTCTGTGATCCTGTCTGTCCTGGAGTTCATTCCTTATTCAGTGCGTATCTAGGCTGGGCTCGAACTTTAGAGAGTCTCCCAAGTATGAGATCATCAGTGCGCACCGTCTACCTGGCTTAAAGTTATCTTGTTCTTTTTGGGTTTATATTTAGGGACTTACATATGCTAGGCGAATGCTCAGCCACTGGGATATACACAGCCCCTCTTTTAACCATTTTTATTGAGTAAAGGACTGTTAGTACAGAAGAAAAGGTTCAGAATATGGGGGGTTGTTCTCTTTCAATGGGAAACTTTATACCCTCTCCAGGTTACCTCCATTATCATCATAATATAGTCACATCACTATGCTGCTTTTTTTTGTGTGTGTGTGTGTAAACACATGCATTTATATATGCATGTGGTTGCACATGTGTTCGTGTATGTGCGGAGGCCCACATGTTGATGTCAAGTGATTTCCCACAGCCATTCTCCATGTGATTTATTGAGGCGGGGTCTCTCACCAAACCTGGAGATCTCCAGTTCTGGCTGCCCTGGCTAGTCGGTGTGCCCCAGGGATGCCGTGTCTGCCAAGGTGGAGGCCGCCATCTCCAGAGCCACGTTCTACTCTTTCTGCTCCTGTGACAAGTGCCTGGCCTTCCATAGCTACATTTTAAAATGGCATCCAGTGTTCCTGTACAGGAGAGAGGACCTCGCTCTGTCACCAGGTCTGTGCACTTCACTGTGCTGTCGTTCTGTCCTTCATAGACCCACACAGTAACGATGACAATAAGTGACAACTCACCATCTGTCCTGATAGTGTGGGAATTTCCCTGTGTTCTTGGAGATGTATATGGTCCCTACTCAGGGTCTCTCCTGTCTAACCACTGGCCCGGCATTGTCTTAGATTACTGCCATGAACCCTGTAAGTGAATCCATAGCCGTTTTCAGAATCCTAGCCACCAGCAATATGAGAGTCCTAGGTTTTATGTTTCAAGCAAAAACAACAAAACAACAAAACCAAGACAGACAGATAGACTCTGTCTCTGTCTCCCTCCCCACCCCGCCACACACACAAATTGAGACCAGATCAAAATATGTGCATTTAAAATTATTGTTTACCTTATAATTTGGGCTCAGATATTCCCCCAAAGATCTGCAACTACTTTTCTTTTGAGACAAAGTTTCTTTGTGTAGCCTTTGCAGACTTAGAACTCACAATGAGACTAGGCCGGCCTCGAACTCAGAGCTCATTCTGCCCCTGCCTCCTGCATAATGGAATTAAAAGTGTGAACCACAACCCCTGGCTACAGCTACATTTTTCGTGGAGGTTAGTGGAAAAACTTTTCTTATTTGAATTTGGAGTCTGTAAGTTTGTTTGATTATGGCACATTTGGCAGGCAGCAGACTAACTCCTTAATCAACAAAAGGCTTCTGCCATTTGCCAGGTCCTGAATTAGGTGACGGTTACAGAGATGAACAAAGGCAGCGTCTCACACTTTTATTGATTAATTGTCACTACAGACACATTGCCAAGAGAGATCTTGCCCAGCTATCCAGGGAATTGATGGACAAAAGGACGAATTTTTTGAGACTTTTTGTACAGAACATCTGTCATGATTCTCATACATAGACACCAGCATTATGTGAAAACTTGGGCAAATAATTTGTATGGCAAACTTTAAATTTGAAATCTGAGACATGGAAAAAATACTTGCTTTTAAGAGATATTGATAGTATGTATGGCGATTTGCGAGTATTAGATTGTTTTGTTTTAAAAAGTGCTAGCAGGCCGGGTGATGGTGGCGCACGCCTTTAATCCCAGCACTTGGGAGGCAGAGGCAGGTGGATCTCTGTGAGTTCGAGACCAGCCTGGTCTACAGAGCTAGTTCCAGGATAGGCTCCAAAGCCACAGAGAAACCCTGTCTCGAAAAAAACAAAACAAAACAAAACAAAAAAAGTGCTAGCATGTGCCAGAAACAAGATTTTTTTTAAAAATTATCCTTTATTAATCTGTGTGTGTGGGAGAAGGAGAAAGAAGGAGGAGGACGAGGAGGAGGAGGAGGAGGAGAAGGAGGAGGAGGAGGAGATAGAAAGAGAGAGAGAGTCAGGATCTCAGAGGCTGGAAATTTATCTCGGTGTTTATGATATCCAGAGTCTGCCTTAGTGACCTGGTGACTCCTGGAGCACTGGGGTTGCGCTGACTTTGAGAGAATCCCAAGCGAGCAAGGTGCTCTCTTTGTTCTGCCTCTGCTGCATCCGCAACACACGCCAGATGCTGCATGCAGAAGTGCTGCGGCACCTGCCTGCTGGGAAATCTTAATCTAACTGCTGAAGTAGCTGATCTGCAGCGTGTGGCAGTCCTATGTGCCCCAGTGCTTGAGGCTCTGAGGAAGGGCTCACGGGTGACACTGAATGCATCCTCCTAAGAATTCATTCCTGAGGAATTCATGGAGTCTTTTTTTTTTCTCCCCAACTCATTTTTTTTTTTTAATATTCTTTAGTTTTTCTCCTCATTGATTTGCTCTTCTAATTACTTTGGATGTGTTAAGCTTAAACGTGTGATTTATATGGACTGCAAATGTGTTGCATTTTGTCGTTTTCAAATCAGCTGCGGAAGCTGGACTGTTGCTCACTCGAATGTTACGCACAGGTCACAGTTAGCATGGGCCTGAAACCTGGACTTGGTGGGGGGGGTTGTTTATGACTTGAATTGTGTGTATTGAGGGGGATATAAATTTTAACAATGTGACCAACAGGGGTCCTGACAGGTTTCTGTGAGTACAGTGGGTTGAAGGCTTGGGGCTTTTGATGTTGTAGGGCAGTTAGATTTTTGTCTGATCTCACAGAAGAAGCAAGTGACATTAAGGGACCTGCTGGACAGAACTGTTGAGGTTAGGAACTTCAGTTTGAGGTCTCTAGTTGCCTTTATAATTAATGCATAGGTGTGTATAATGAGAGCTCCATCTACTGGGTGAGCAATGTAGGCCTTCCAGTGGGGCTCATGAGGCGGGGAGGAAGTTGAAACCCAGTTTAGCTAGTACAAGGACTCCTGTGTGTTCAGAGTAAGAACCAAAGGTGAAGAATTGGCAGGAGGATGCAAGGCAGGCCAATGTGGTGATAATGGCAGCGCCATGGCTTGCCATACACTAATGCTGCAGGCACTGTGCTCAGCCCTTTGTGGGTTCTTGGGTTTTCAGTCTCTGGAATCTTACTTATTCTACATAGAAAGACAAATGACTTGCTAAAAAATGACAGATGCCCTTGCTATGTGTTCCAGGCTGGCCCTGAGCTTCTCTACACCTGCTTCCTTCTCCCAAGTGCTGGGACCACAGGTTTGTGTCACCACTAGTGGTGATGTCAGACGTTCTTCAGGAGTGGGTGTGCAGGGAGTTTTGGTACAGAAAAGACCAGTAGAGAAAGTTTTGACAGTCCCCAGAGTCTGGACTCATTTATTCTTTTGGGTCCAGAAATGAGAGTGTTCATTTTCTTTAGATAGTTAACAGTGGACACAAACCAGATTGATTTATGATGTTTTTCTTAACAGCATTTGTTGATTGTTTAGCTATTTTAGTCATGTATACAATTTTTATCATTTTTCTCCTAACATATGTTGGAGCAGACATCTCGTCTGCTAGACTCAGTATTAAAAATGCTTACATAACAATAATGGTGAAACAGAGATCATCTGCAGCAGTCATAGACCTCAGCCCCTCTGCTTCATTTATCTTCATCTGTCTGCAGTCCCGAGAGAAAAAGATGCTGAAAATAAAGCAAGGTAAGAAGAAGACATAAAACAAAACAAAAAACATGTAGCTTTTTTTTCTTCACTGAGAATTGGGATCTCTACATTGTGTTGTGTTCAGTCTCCATTGCTTGGTCTGCAAAACTTGGTCCATATGCTCTACCTCTTGCAGAAATATCTTTGAGCTGGTTGGTTTTGGAGGCATCGTACAAAAGCAGCAGATTCCACACACTGCCTCCTTCTTCCCATCTCTTTCTCTTCCTCTTAACACATGACCGCTTGGTCCTCGAAAGCATCCTCGTCCACTGATGCTGGAGTCCTTTTGCTGTTTGATTCTCAGCTGTTGAATAGACGTTGATCCTGTAGAGCAGTGGTTTCTAACCTTCCTGACGCTGTGACCTTGTAATGCGCTTCTTCATGTAGTGGTGACCCCCAAACATAAGATTATTTTCACTGCTACTTCGTAACTGTCATTTCACTGTTGTTATAAATCGTAACGTGAATATCTGAATGAAGGATATCTGATATGCGACCTCTGTGAAATGGGACATTGGACCCACAAATGGGTCGAGAACCTCTGTTCTAGAACATTCTGTTGGTTCGAGTCATGGGGCCTCTCCTACAGCAGGCTCAGAGGAGCAACTATGTTCAGGAGTCAAAGCCTTTTCTTTCTGTAATGTTTAAGCCCAGGATGTGAACAGTGTTTATGAAATCCCAAGATTAGGTTCTGCAAGCAGTTTTTTGGGTATTTACAACTTACCAGGCTATGCTCTAGATTTGGGGTGATACAAACATTCAGGGTGTTCATCCTTCATGGAGAGAAACACTTGCACTGCAGTGTGACTTTGGTTCTACAGAGGTCTCTGTAAGCAAAAGATCCTAAGGTCTGAGGAATGCCTCCTTCTGTTGGCACGCTATCCTAGCCATCCCTCCCCAAAGTCTTTGTTTTTGATGTGGCAGTTTGATCAAATGCAGGCTCAACTGTGGTGTGTGGTTAGGTCCTACAGGGTCTAATAAATGTACAAACAGTAGAGACAAGGCCAGCAGGGGTCAGTTTAGTACTAGCTGAAGGAGCGAGCATAGTCATTTTTTACTTCTTTGTAAATTGTGCAGGGAGACTAGAAAATGACATACACCATCCAAACACAAGCTTTTAAACTCCAGGCTACACCAGAACATTATAAAACAATGTAGAGATATGTCCTCAGCAAATTTTCCTGACTGATGAAGCCAGTGGCAGAAGATAAACTGTAGTGTACAAAAGCTTTAGCTCTTGATTCGGACATGATGGGGCCAATACCTTGAACTAAACTTACTTTTCACAGTTTGTGTTGATGTCTGCAAAGAAGAATCTGGAAATGTGATGCATATTTATTTGACCTTAGCTACCAAGCAGGCTTTGTAGAATAAATTCTTTCTGTTCCTTTCCCCTCTAGCTGGCTGCAAAGATGAACTGCCCCTAGTGATAGTTTGCATGTGAAATGTCAGTATCTCAAAGTTTATATATGAGACTAGACATGAAATGATTATTTCTGGCTACTAATCTTCAAGAGAAATAGCCTCCAGCTCCTATATATATCCCTTTGTTATCTTTGTGGATTCTCATGGCCTTTTCTTTGCAACCTAGATGTATGGCCTTGACATTTGTAAGACTAGGATCTCAAGTATTAAAAATTAAGTGTGTGCTGGACTCGGGAATTATCTGGGTAGTTACTTGCTGATGATAAGCATTCTCAGCAGATAAATATTGTCTTGATGCCTGTGTGTACTTTCCCCAAGACCAGTAGCTTCTTGCCATGTACTGTTTCCGGTGCCCTTGATATGCTGAACACCAAATCTATTTAAACGAGACCCAAAATATTTGGGAAAAATTGCATCTGTACTATACTCAGACATATATTCTTGGCAATCCCTGACAAGACAACAGTGATTGACGTCACATTTATACTCTGTCTGCTATCATAAGTGATCTAGAGATGATTTGAAGTGGGTGAGGGGATGAACAGAGTTCATATATAGGCTCTGTGCCACCCGTGTAAGCGATTTTGAACATGCAAGGGAGTCTGGTATCTGTGAGAGGTTCTGAGCCCATTCAAGGGATGATTATGATTATTTGTCTAAAGAGCCTTATGTAAAGGGTCTGTTTAGAATACTGGATAGTCACACCTAGGATATACTTTAAGGATTCTGAAGTCCCTGTCTTATGGGACAGCTATGTGATGGGCTGTGCACAGGACTGCCCCTCTCAGACCACTTCAGACTTCCTGTGTCGGCCACTTCCCAAGACTCACACTGCTCGCTTTGTGTTTTCTGTTTACGTGTTTGAATGGACTAATAAACAGGTTACAGTGGTTAAAAACTTCTTTTGAGTGTATATAGGGACTATTCTTTCATCCTGGCTTTTGGGGGGCGTCTTGTCCAGTAGGGCCACTTGTAGCCACAGGACATGTGTCTTTCCAATCAGGAAGAGGACTCTGTCATTAAAGGGCTATTGGCTGTGTTTCCCACAGTACTCTGGGGACTGCCAGGAGGTCGATGGTTCATGTATAGTAACCCATTAGGGCCTGGAAGATTCAGGACTGATGGAGGTGGTCTGTTTGTGGTCAGGAAGGACCATGTAGCAATGTTATTGATTGAAGTAGGATGTGGCTGCATGGTCTTGGCAGTTGATGTGTATTTCCGGCTGGCCACTGTGTTCTGAAAATGCTCACTGTATTTGGTGGATGAAGCCCTTTCTTTGTAACCACTTAAGTATCCTTTGTCTGTATTAGTTTTCTTTGGTACAAAACACATCACCACAAATCTGTTACATTAAAACAACAATTACCTTTCTCAGTTTCTAAGAGGGAGGATCCACGCTTAGCTGGGTCTAGTGGTGAGGGTATCACAGGGCTCTCTTCAAGTTGTCATCTGGGCTGAATTCTCATCTGGGTGTCTGGGAAAGATTGACTTCCAAATTCCCTTGGGTTGTTTGAAGCATATATTTTCTTGTGTAGATAGGACTCAATGAACTC
>NC_022013.1:85218417-85226779 GCF_000317375.1 Microtus ochrogaster
TCGAGACAGGGTTTCTTTGTGGTTTTGGAGCCTCTCCTGGAACTAGCTCTTGTAGACCAGGCTGGTCTCGAAGTCACAGAGATCCGCCTGCCTCTGCCTCCCGAGTGCTGGGATTAAAGGAGTGCGCCACCACCACCTGGCGCTCACCATTCTCTTGCATAACCTCTTCAATGCTGTAGTTGTAGGTGGGGGCTGCTACCCATGACTTAAATGGTTTCTTTCCCCCTTCCTGTCTCTTTTCATTCTCTTCCCTTTCTTCCCCTCTCCCCTAACCTTCTCTGTTTTTCTTGGTACTAGTGATCAACCTTAGACCTAATACATGGCAGACAACCCCATTAACACTGAGCTGCACCCTCTGCTCATGGCTCTTTCCTGGCTAAAGTCCACTCAATTGCCAGATATCTCTGTGTTGTTCTTTGCCATATGATTTTCCCCACAGGGACATTTACCTGATGAGCGTGCCAGGAAGGCCTGTGATCCAAGTCTTCTAGCAAGACGGAGTTCTATGCACTCTGTCATTATCACAGGATTGACACATGAGTTATATTGTTGGAGATAAGTGCACCCTAGATTCTGCTCACGTTCCGGAATAGGATTGAATCCTGAGAGGCAGGAGTCACAGTGGGGAGCACCCTGTGACCACCCACGCCCCCACCACACTCACATTCCTCAGATATATTAAGGGAAATGAAGGAAGCAAGCAGGAGAGCCTGGGAAATGGGATTAAGCGGCAGGAAAGTGACCCATAGAGGATGCCGTTCCTGGGTTCCACACGGCGGCATCTCTAGTCTTCCAGGCTGACGTCAGGCTCCAGAAGTGGCTCAGCTGTTGCTCCTCACTTATCTTCTGTTTGCCTTTTCACTTTCTAAAGATTCCTCTTGTCTTGGTGTCTTTGCCTTTTAATAAATTTAAGTGTGTAGTCAGATGGACGTGTAAATGTATATACCCATGTCACTGACTATGACCACCACCAAGCACCAGCTAAAACAGCAGTTCTCAACCTGTGGGTCTCGACCTCTGTAAGGGTCAAACGACCCTTTCACAGGGGTACCCTGAGACCATTGGAAACCATAGATTTTTACATTAAGATAGGTAACAGAAAAATTACAGTTATGAAGTAGCAACAAAAATAACATTACGGTTGGAGGTCACCACAACATGAGGAAGTGTATTAAAAGGTTATAGGAAGATTGAGAACCACTGATTTAGATCACTCCAAAGTTTCCAGATCTCTTTCTGGTGACAGTCCTTCTATACCTGGTTGCCATAACCATTGCCCATAACAAGCCCATCTGCATTGCTTGCTTCTGAATCTCTGGTCTGACTTATCTAAGATAATGACCTTTAGGGTCTATCTCCATTGGTGTTTGAGTCCTTCCATTGCATAGTAGCGGTTGGATAGCTTGTTTATCTCGTCGCCTGTCAACGAACATTTTTGTTCTGGAGAGTATTAGGAACTGTGACAAAGCTGCTGTGAATATCCAGGCACAAGTCTTTGTGTGGACATATGGCTTATTGCTCTCCCATAGATACCAGCAATGAAATCACTGGGTCATATAATAAGTGTAGTTTTCAATTATCAGGATAGTGCCCAACTGTTTTTCCAACGTGATTGTGCTTCTTTGCATGCCCACTTGCAGCTCACAAGATTGCCAAGTCTTCTTCTTCTTCCTCGACTTCATTCTCTCTCTCTCTCTCTCTCTCTCTCTCTCTCTCTCTCTCTCTCTCTCTCTCTCCCTCCCTGGAACACACAGCAGTGACAGCTTGGGATGGTTTCAGTTCGCATCTTAGCCCCATTTCTCCCTCTTCTCTCCTCGTCCCACTCTAGCTTTGAGCCTGTCCCTGGGCCCCACTGTGCCTTCTCTGCTGCTGAGCTGTGCCTTCAACCTTGTCTGTATTTCACGATAATCAGTGTTGCCAAGCATTTTGTATAGACCTTTTGGCCATTTATATATTTTCTTTCATGAGACCTTACTATCCCCGTAAAGCAGTCAGCTGTTTATGTTCACAAAATGGCACTGTTTTATATGTAATTACTCACCTACTAATGTAATGAACATACATTAAGCAGCCACCAGATACTAATTGCTTTATACACACTGGGTGGTGTACATATTTTCATATCAATCCTGTTAGATTAATGATCCATTATCCCCACTTTATGAATGGAAAGTTGAGACCTGGAGACCCCGAGTTACTTCCCTGGTGCGATCAGGCTGATCAAGAGTGGAGTTCATAGTGAAACTTGGCTGACTTGGTGTGTATGTTCTAGAGCAGGATGAGGTTAGTCACACCCGTGTTACAGCAGCGGAGCTGAGCAGCTGCAGCGGGGATGTCCTGGTCGGCACAGTCCGTTCGCTGACTCCTGCTCTTGACCACCTTGCTTCGTCCACCCGCATCTTCAGTGCTGTCCGTCCGTGAGGAGGGAGAGATCCTCAGGACACAGTAGCTCAGGTCCCAGAAACCTCTTCCTACAACACTAGACTTTCTCAAAATAAGTAAATAGCGACTAAAATCTCCCAACAAAAGCAATGAGTGAGAACTTAGATGGCAGTGGCATCTGGCTTTAGAAGGACATGGGACTCTCTGTGTAAAGGTGGGGTTTAAGGACCGATTCCACACACGTTATATCCTTTTTCCCAGTGCCGCCCTCAGTGATCCTCGTGCCTTTGGCTGAGCATCTCTGGGGAGTCGTTTGGAAAACCGAAGCCTGGTCTATACAGAGACATAGGAACAGATTGAGACGTTAGTTATCAGTACTCTCTGCCGACTTGGTTGACTTTCGCACTGCCTGGGCTGTGATGAGCCGTTTTATCTCATAGGGTTTATAGGCCGCTCAACGACAGTTTGGATTGGTTGGAGGGACTGTGTGCTTGAATTAGTGAGAATCTTGAGTTATACAGTTCAGAAAGTCGCAGAGTTGCTTCCAATTGTGCACAGTAATTTAGGTTTCTTATGCATGGAACAAATGTGCACATTTGGAGAATGGAGTCCACAGCACTCGGCAAGGCGACCGTGGCTTGAAACACAGCCCCAGAATAAAGCACTGGGTTGAATGTCGGCCTGCCCACATCAGTGTTTTTTATTACACGTCTCAGTCTTTTTATAAAAGTCAGGCATTGTGAGAAGTCCAGATGTGAAGCTTAGAATAACAAAGCCAGAGAGAGAGTACATCAGAGATTTGTGAAACCCAGCTAATATGGAAGTAATTAGCTGTGGGAATCATGGTATGTTCTTTGACAATAACCTTGAAACTTCATTTTTGTGGCTAATGACTCATAGTACCCATAAAAAAGAGAGGGGGAAAGTATACTTTCCGGCAGGATATGAAGAAGTTTTGGGGTTTTTCTGTTTTCTGACTTGCACACACAGGAGGATTTAGTGGGGTATTGTGAGCTACAGGAAAGCATGGCGCTGTTGGAGGAGGTTCAGCTGTAAAACCTTCTATAGCAAATTAATGTAAGTGAGCAAGTTCTCTTACTTTACAATCTAAAAATTATATAAAAAAAGAACTAAATACAAAGCTAGCAGAAGAGAATTCATCGTAATAAAAAACCTAGATAGTAATAAATGAAATCAAAGCAGAACAACATTTGAAAAAGTGAATGAAACCAAATGGTAGAGCTTTGACACAATGAACACGGCCAACCCATTGACTCCTTAGAGGAGCCGGGAGGAGGGGTGAGAGGCGAGGAAAGGAGAAAGGCGAGAGAGGGATCTGGCACAAACGATTAAGGTAAACGAAGGTGGGAATACCACAGTTTCTCGTAAATGAAAAAGGTTACAAAAGGATCCTGTGAGCTAGTTCTCTGTCGAGAAAATTAGGTACCTGGATGCAATGGGTGAACTCCCAGAACCAAAGGAAAAAAAAAACATATGTACTTTTCCTAAACACGAAGAAATCGAAAACTTGAATAGAACTGAAATTAATATGGAGATGGAATCTATAAAAGACATCTCCCAACCAAGGAAATTAATATGGAGATGGAATCTATAAAAGACATCTCCCAACCAAGGAAAGGTCTAAGTAGAGAGCTTCACAGTTAAATCTGATCAGACACAGAAAGAGTGCACACAAATTCTCAAACTTTCCCCCCAAAAATGAAAGAACAGGGAATGCTTCCAGCCCATTCTAGGAAGCCAGCCAGCCAGCATCACCTGGATACCAAAGCCAGGCAAGACCATTTCAGGAAAAGAAAATGATGACCCTTGTGACCTTATGGCATAAGTCCTCAACAGGATGCTATCAAGCCAGATTCAAGAGCATAGTAAAAAGGATTTACATTGTGGTGAAACAGGGTTTATTCCTGGAATGCATGGCTATTCAATATCTGAAAATTGTTGCAATGTACCAACAGAATAAAGAAAAAAAATGGTATCTTTTTAAATCCATGCAGAGAAAGCATTTGCTAAAATGTAACATTTCATGAGCTAGGACTATAAGGAAATTACCTTAGCATAAGAAAGCCGTGTGCCTCCGCACATATCAGGATGCTCAAAGACTGAAGACCTCCGAAACATGCCTGTGTTTACCACCTCTGCTCAGCATTGCACCCAGCAGCTTGGCCAGGTTAGGTAAGACCAAGGCCTAAGAGGCATCTACACTGGAAAGGAAGAAGGAACATCAACTCCGTTCACGAGCCATATACCCTTCTGCGTAGAAAATCCCCAACTTTCCATGACCCCTGGCAGAGTTCCATGACCCCTGACAGAGTTTAGAATAGCCAAAATTGATAGACTGTGGCCAAGTGAGTTCTGTATGCCTGTAATCCAACATCCTGGAGGCACGTGGCAAGCGTGGGGCCAGTCTTAGCTATACCGCAAAGTCCTTTCACTAAAAAACTGAATGTCATGTAGAGACCAAAAGTACAGTGGTGCTTGTCAGAGGCTGGGCATTGAAGTGGGAGGCGAGTTACTGTTTAATGCTGAACCAAGGTTCAGCATTTCAATAATGAATCATAAGGAGAGATGGCAATGAGGGTTGTTCTCAGCTGTGCTTTTATTAGTGCTGAATTGTATGTTTATAATTATTGAGGCAGTAACTTTCTGTTATGCATATCTTACCACACTAAAACATTTGAAGATCAAGTTGTAACCTAGAAGGACTTTTGAAGCCACTGTACTTTGAGGAATGAGTTCTTTGATATAAATTCACAGTATTAAGAATAAATTTCAGTTAATAGAGGATGCTGTCTACATTTTAAATATATTTAATAGCTTTCTGTGAATAAGGCATGTGTCTAGTTTATTAAGAATCAAGGGGAAAGGGTATATTAAGGGTCTATTCTGTACTAAAGTTAACGCTTATATTTATAATATTAGCTGATTCAGTTAAGATTTATTGAGAGAGATTCATCAGTTTGCGTTCACTCTTTCTTGAAATGACTGTGCTTGCCGTTCTGTACCTGTGTTCCTAGAACATTCATGAATCTTGAGGGTAGGTTCCCCAAAGACACAGAAGGATATGCGGATTAATATAGTCAGGGGTCATGCTGTAGCATGGAAGCAGTCATAAATTCCATAGAAGCGGATTCTTATTCTCACTTGGCCCCAAGTATTTATCTTCTGCTCTTCCTGATCTAGGATATGAGAGTATAATATTGATACCGCAATATGAAGAGGGTTAAATTCATTCTTGTCTCCTGGAAACCACTCTATTGAGATGCTTGTCTTTGCTGTCAAATCTTTGTTGTATCTATTGGATCTAGTGAAATATCATGAAAGAGTGTTTTTCTGTTTGAAGTCAATTTAAAAACAAAAAGGAACAGGGTCACTTCTGCAGTAGATGGAGCTAACCCTTTACCTCAAAGGGTGCAGTTTAGGTTGGTGGTATGGTGAATTAGGTGAGCTTATGTATATTCAGAGGCCATCCTGAATATGGATGGTTGTTTTCATTTAGCATCAAATATGTGCTTGTTGGATTCTAGTGATCCTGATGTAGTGCTGAGGTCCAACAACTTTATAACTTTTCATTTTCTAATTCTTCTACTTCACATTATCCAGGTCATATGTTAATGGTGATGTAAATTAGGGTCCAGACTGTTTTGTTATGTTGGTACCTTGATAAATTGATACTTACGTAGGAGACATTGTAGAAACAGAAGCTTACAAAAGTTCAAAGAAATGTCGATGCCTGTCAGTTTACAAAGCCTCATGCCCAGGAATTTTGAATGTGTGAGACTTACCCATTTAGAAAAGGCAGAAAATGGGTTCAATAGCATAAAGGTAAAGGGTCTACGAATAGAAGAATCTTCAAGAGATGAGCTGGAGGTAGGACACTGAAAGTGTTCTTTCAGTTCATGAAGCTTTGCTAAGCACGGGCCAGTGTTCTCACACACCCAACATGCAAGCATGCGTTAGCGTCCTGACATGTCCAATGTGCAACCATGCGTTTGTGTCCTCGCATGTCCATGGTGCAAGCATGCGGTAGCATCCTCACATGCTCCAGGTGCAAGCGTGTGCTAGTATCCTCACACGCCCCAGGTACAGCATCCACCTGAGTTGTAACCCAGCATGACTGTCTTAATATGAGAAGGATTCAAAACCAGTCTGAGGGTTTGTGGGCACAGCCTGGCTAGTAGATTGTATTTTTCTATTTGTGACTTAAAGAGATTTTTTTTTTATAAGTAGGGATTTGAGGAGGAAAATTTCCAAGTAAAGACCCTTACATGTAAATGCTCAGTTCTCCACTCAGATCTGTTTTTACCAGAAACACTTTGTTGGTGTTTGAGAAGTACTCTAAGTATATTTGAATGAGAGTTTGAAAATGTTTCTTCACAAGTACCATTTGTATGAGACTGTCGGAATTTGTTTATGAACTGAGAATAACAATAACAAATGCCATTCTTTTTTTCCTTTAGAATTAGGCTGAGAATATAGATTTACAGATGTCTTATCGTTTGATAATAAAAATTCAATCCATTGCCTTCGGTGCAGACATTAGCACATGGCTGTTTGTGTTGTAGGTTACCTAGGCAATAGTTACATCATAGCTCATCTCTTCGGTGCAGCTTGCTCTTTGCACTTTGTTTTCAGCACATGCAAATTTATTTTAATGCTGCTCTATTTCATCTTTAATCAGGCAGGCAAAAATTCTAATAAAAAATTTCAAAGTGAATATTTTATGACCTAGTACTAAATATACACTCTATAACTTTGGGGAGAGCCATTTGTCAGGTTCATGAAATGACATATAACCTCCCCCCATAAATAAAATTACTCTGGGAGATTTAATAAAAGAGAATTAAGAGATGTTGTGGTATAGGAAAGAAAAATGTTATTTTTTTTAGTTTGTATTTTTGTATAGAATTATACATACTTCCTTTTCAGTTTTCAGTTGAAGAATCACCTTTCCTTTTTTATTCCTGTTTCAAAAACTTTAGCATTATAATGTTTTTTTTAAATTATTGGTAGAATTTGATGTTACAGTAATCAAATTGCCTAAAAAAAATTAGCCAATCTATACTAGATACATTGGGACACAAGGAGAGTTAATTCTGCGACATTTAAGTAATTTCCAACAATGTACTTAGTGATACAAAGCAAACTATTAGAAGGGACCATTTTAGCTTGGGAACTAAGAGGACAGAACTATTGTTTCTCTTTGTGTGGTTTAGACATTGGGTTTCTTTTTTGTTGTGTGTGTGTGTTTCAAGACAGGGTTTCTCTGTGTAACAGTCCTGACTATATTGGAACTCACTTTGTAGACCAGGCTGGCCTCGAACTCATGGATATTGCCTGCCCTCTGCCTCCTGAGTGCTGGAATTAAGACGTGCACCACCACTGTCCAGTGTCATGGCATTTCAGCTGACGCAATGAAAATGAATAGTAGTTGTCTCATGGAGAACACAAAATGGGATAGAAAGGGAGAGTGACTGTATCATTCCTGGTCATGCTACTTCCCTGTCCTTCACAATTATTAGTGAATTATTAGTGCTCAATCTATTAGTGACCATAACCTTTGATATATGGTGACGACAAAGTTGACTCTATGACTAGCTCCTCATACTGGGTCACCATGCTCAGCCTTTGTACATGTGGAAATGCTTAGTCTTACTGCATCTTAATATGCTATGTTTTGTTGATATCCACGGGAGACCTGCCCTTTCTGGCCTTTTTGAACAGGAATGAGTGAATTCCGGGGTGGGAATAGAGAGGAATTGAGGGAGTGACTGAGAGGAGAGTCTGGAAGGGAAATTGAGGCAGGACTATTCGAAAATATAGATCTCAAGAGAACTGGTAAGTCAGGTTTTTAGCAAGTAGAAGTGAGAAGGCACGCAGTGTCTTGAACCGATGACGTAAATTTAGGACTCTAAGGAGGTAAGTCAGTACATATGGTTTAAAAGAAAATGATAGCAAGTGT
>NC_022013.1:85226943-85228497 GCF_000317375.1 Microtus ochrogaster
AAAAAAAAAAAAAGTGATAAATTAGCTTATACAGAACAGAAGATTCTTAAGCCTACAAAACCTACAGTTTGGGAGAAAGATCCATGATAGGATTAGTCGGAAGATTGTCAGCGCAAGGGGACGAGACTATTGTTTATTTGCTTTCATGCAATTCTACTTACAAATCAGGCACCGTGGGAGTATTTTCTAATAGTCCTTAGGTCCGTCTAGATCCCTTACAGGCCTGGCTAAAGTAGGCAGGCTATGAGCTTATTTATTGTGACATGTGTTGATCACTGGATGCTTCTGACTCGTGTTCCTCCTGCTGGTTTGCCAACTTCCCAATAATGTTTCATGCTCATGGATTGGTATCTACCGACACATGAATGTCCCAAGGACCGTCATCCCTGAAGGACCCTCTGTAGGCTTTATCTTGTCCTCTTTCTGCTGGTTCATACTTTGCAAAAATGATTTTAAAAGAGAGATAAAATGTGTTGATCAGAAACTGCAGTGTGATCTCTCGTCTATGGAGGAGTTGGCTGTTCACAGTCACCCAGAGATGGAAGTAAAAATGGGCGCTGTGCCCGTGTCATAGACTTCGGTCACATTTGTGCATCTGAGTCGCTCAGAGTTCTCTGTGTCACTTCCTCTGCTGTGACGCTCTAACATTTTCTGTTTTATTTCAGGTCCAGATTTCTCAGATGTATTCTTTTCATAATCTTCCTTTCCTTTCTTCTGCTCTGACTTCATCCTTGGAAATACTGAAGTCCCTTACCACTGAATGGAGAGCTTATTAGTCTTCAAAATGTGTCTAAATGATGTGTGTACTGTGCCATCTTGTGGCACCATGTGCCCCTGTTGTCACGGGATGTGTGTTGGAAGTGAGTCTGTCCCACTGCTGGATTTGCCATGTTCTAGAGTTTTCCACACCTCCCTGAGCCCATTTCCTAGTTCTCTGCATTAGAAGTGGTAGGTAATTCATCCCAGCAGGCGAGGAGGAGTGTCTGGCTCCTTCCAGAGTGCTTGACAAGCTGTTGGCATCTAATAAACGTGAGTGTTTCTGTCTCAACGTCCTTATGCATAGAATGGCTTTCACTCATAAGGTATATGATGGTATCTTCGTGTATGATTACTTTTATGATGGTTGTAAGTAAATTCTTTTAATTTACGTCTTGACTTTGAAGCGCTGTGTCTCTAAGGCTGCTGCTCCCCCTTCTTCCTCCTCCACTGGAACCCATTAGGCTGTTTCTTACTGAATTAATTTATTTCATTAATTAATGATTCCTAATAATTACATTTGCTCTGCCTCAGTCATGTTCCTGCCTGCATGTCCCCGAAGCGTGGCAGCTCTTTGGTGTGAGGAAGATGCCAGAGGTCAGCTGCGGCCTCCACATATGTACACCACACCCCAGCTTATGCACAGACACATAAACAATTGCACACATATTTTGTATACACAAGAGTGAAGTAAGCTTCACAGGTTAATATAAAATAGATTAAAACTCGTTTTTCTCACAGCAAGTATCTTAGCCTACATTTCCTTATATCTATGTGTAGGTTATAAAGTTTTTTTTT
>NC_022013.1:85228597-85233469 GCF_000317375.1 Microtus ochrogaster
CTAGCTCTGTAGACCAGGCTGGTCTCGAACTCACAGAGATCCGCCTGCCTCTGCCTCCCGAGTGCTGGGATTAAAGGCGTGCGCCCCCATCGCCCGGCTGTAGGTTATAAAGTTAAAAGGGATACTTTGTTTGGCCTAGACACTATGGTCCTTTGGTTAAAACTCAGAAATTGAAAACTTGATTTATTGGTTTTATAGGCATCTTGTATGCAAGGAATTAGCTTGTCTTGAAATAATTTCAATGTAAAAGATTAATTATGTACCACTTAATAAGTAGTAATGTAATTATTTAAAGTGGTTACTGTCTTTCACTTTTTGCATTTAACATGTTAATTAGTTGTTAATAAAATTTCATTTCTGGAGACAAAAAAAAAAGTTCAACCTTGCTTTTGGGTTTGAGCATGCATTTGGAAGGAGTTGGTATTTTCCTTTGAGAATACTGGGACTATAGAACCATAAAGAAAGAGTTCAGTTTTCCAGTACCGTCATTTGCAGATGATACTAAGATATTCTGAAGGTTAGAGAGCAGATAAGCATGCCCAGTGAGCTAAATTCCACGCTGACTGGAATACTTCCTTGCCGACTCCTGCTAGCCCCCCCCCCTAAAAAACTAACACGACACCCCGACTCTGCAATGTGCTTTGCCACACGTTTCGCACACAGCATCTTCTCTGTCATCTCGGAATGGAGTGAGATGCTCTTAGAACCATTTGCTTTTTGAACTCAGAGCCCGAGACTGTGACAAGTGAATCAGTTTGCCCCGATGAGCAGGTGTTCGAGAACAGAGCTCATGTCGTGCTCCTGTTTGACTGCAAAATAGCCCATGCATTACATGGCCTCCTTACTCTAAACCCTTTGATCATTGCTGTGCAGTATGTTGTCTTGAAAACATGCTAAAACATTTAAAGCCCATGTCCCTGTGCTATTTGTTATGGACTTGGGTAGTCAAATCACACACACTCTGAAGAGTTGGAGAGTGCAGTTGGTCCACGTGGGGTTGAAGGATCTGCATTAGGTTGCACCTCCCTTCCTCTTTTTTTGATGCTGTTAGTTTGAAGTGCCAATTTTTGCCACCTGCCATGGACTTCCGGGAAAGTTGTAAGTAGTGAGACAACTTATGTTTTCAAGAATTACATTCATCAAATATATATTAGTTGAGTTAAAAGATATTTTAAGAGCTGGAAAGAAGGCTCAGTGGTTAAGAGCACTTCCAGAGGTCTTGAGTTCAATTCCTAGCAACCACACCATGGCTCACAACCATCTATAATGAGATCTTGTGCCCTCTTCTGACATGCAGGCATATGCAGTCAGAATACTGTATATTAAATAATTAATCTTCTTACAATAAGTACAAATAAATATACTTTAAAAAGATACTTTCAGGGATATAAAACTGGACCCAAACATTTATTACTATTGTGTTTATAGAGATACATCATTTCACACAGAAACTCAGTAAAGTTTTGTTGAGAGTGTACCGTGGTCCAGATGTGTACTGAATACCAGAGGTTGCTATGTCATAGTGGACAGAGCAATGGACTCATAGCCTAAATACTGTGTCAGACAGAGTGCCCGGCAGAGTCAGGAAGTACATAGAGATATCTGTAGCTGAAAGGAAGAGTGTTCTGTCTGAAATGGCCAATTAGCTAATTTCTCTGTTTCTTCATTTGAAACAAAAAAATTATAAGATCCAATTCAGAAGGATTGAGTTAAAATATGGCAATATGCCCAGAACTGTGTCTGGCACATATTAATAGATAATTAATAATTGTTAGTTTAACAGTGAAAAAATAACACGTCCCTTGTCTCTAGCGGCATTAGGCTTTGAAATTGGACTGCTTGTGCACAGTGGAATTGTGCTTTGCTTCACATACGCTTGTATTTGCTTTGAAATCCCTTGTAATCCTCACTAGTAATTCAAGAAGAACATGCATGCGCGCGCACATACCCCCTCCTATACACACCTCCACATCTACACCCACTTTTTAATTGTGTTGCCCTGTGAAAATAATCTGTATGCATACACACACACACACACACACACACACACTTCATTTTACTTCAACATAGTGTGATGCTATTTGTTTGGTGGTTGGGTTTCTTGGACATGACAGGTGACCATCTAGTCGTTGAGCCACAGCCCTAGCCCAGAAGTGTGATTCCGGAGATTTATTGTGACAAGAATGAAGAATGAAGCTGAGCGATGCCAGAGGAATGTGGTGTGCACAGGACATACACCGCCCTTGTGCCATTTGCATAGGGTGAGTTTTTGTTTTTTACTTTTGTTGTTTTTGAGACAGGGTTTTTCTATGTAGTCTAGGCTGCCTAGACAAAGTGGTCTTTTTGCCTCGAACTTCCAGAGATCCGCTTGCCTCTGCCGCCCCAGTGCTGGGATTAAAGGTACGTGACACCAGTTCTGGCTGAGTGCCAAGTGTTTAAATGGCCCTTTCCTAATTGGAACAGCGTAAGCTCTGCCTCCTCTTTCCAGACAATGATCAACGGATTCAGTTTGTTTTAGACTCTGTTGCTTGTTCATGTAATGACTGCTCATACTGCATATTGCAGAAGCAGGCTGATTTCATCGTGAAGATCAGAGGTTTATGGTGGGTCCCATTGAGTGAGCCCGGGCTAGCCTCAATCTTCTGCTCTTTCAGCCTCAGCTTCCCCAGGCTAGGATTACAGAATGTGCCTCCGTGCCCAGCTAATTATGTGTTTAGATTTTCTCTTATCATCAGGTAAATGATTAAAATAACCATTTTATATATAATTGTGTATATTCATAGTTTATATTGGTGACATTTCTGTATTTATTGAATGTCATTCTTTTTTTATTTTTCCATTCAAAATTTACACTTCCTCCCATGCCCCTCCTGCTGCCCCACTCACCCTCCTCCCTCCCCCTCCCTCTTTAAGAGAGGGCAGAGAATCCTGCCCTGTGGGAAGTCCAAGGCCCTCCCCTCACTACATCCAGGCTTAGGAAGCTTTGCTTCCAAATAGACTAGGGTCCGCAAAAGCCAGTACATGCAGTAGAAACAAGTCCCAGTGCCTTTATCAATGGTTTCTCAGTCAGCCGCCATTTTCAGCCACAGTTAGAGAGTGCAGTTTGATCGCATGCTCATTCAGTCCCTGTCCAGCTGGATTTGGTGAGCTCCCATTAGAACAGGCACACTGTCTCAGTGGGTGGACCAACCCCTTGCAGTCCAGACTTCCTTGCTCATCTTCTCCCTCCTTCTGCTCTTCACCTGGACCTTGGGGGCTCAGTCTGTTGCTGGTTCTCAAGCCTAGAGAAGCCAAATAACAAGGCGAACCCAAAGAAAAACATATATAGATCCTCCTGGAAATTGGAAGCAAACAAGATTGCCAGGCAAAAGTTGGGAGCATGGGGGTGAGGGTAGGGGTGGGGGTGGGACTGGGGGAAGGGGAGAGGGGGAGAGAGAAGGGAGAAAGGAAAGACTGGAGAGAGCTTGGGCGAGTGGGAGGGTGGAGATGGAGAAAGGGCGGATATAGGAGCAGGGAAGAAGATAGCTTAATTAAGGGAGCCATTTTAGGGTTGGCAAGAGACTTGGCTCTAGAGGGGATCCCAGGTGTCCACGGAGATGTCCCCAGCTAGGTCCTTGGGCAGCAGAGGAGAGGGTGCCTGAACTGGCCTTGCCCCACTATCACACTGATGATTATCTCGAATATCACCATAGAATGTCATTCTTTAAAAATTATTATGCCTTTACTATAAGGAAGTATACCTATTTTCTGACATAAATTATTATCAAACCTTAAAATTCAATGACTATAAAGTAGCATTGAAATAGCAGCAAAATTCATCAAATTTAGATTACTTTTAAGAACATTTTCAACCTTCTTAGATATAATCTTGAATTACAATAGAAACATCAAATAACATAAAATTCAAAACACTTCGATAGTTCCATATTGCTCCTACAGAGTATTAAATATTAAATGTTGATTTATTTCATGCTACTGGGAGGTCACGATGATTCAGTGTTTAATGAAAAAAGATACACTTGCTAGATGTTTCTACACTCTGTAACAACTGGGTGTTTATTTACCACCGATTAACAGGGTTTGTTTTGGCTGTACATATTTCAATATCATTAAGCCATGTATGAAAATACTTATTTTAGATAAATTTGACGTCAGAAACTGGTAACTTGGAAAATTAAAAAAATTTTATCTCTCTTGGAGAGTATACTTTTTTAATGAAGGAAATTATGTAGTTATGATAGACATTAGATGTAGGTTGAGTCAAATCTTGCAAGTTTAAGAAATGTAGTGAAAGCTTGCTGTAAATTCATCTGGAAAGAAAAATTTGCATTATACAAGTGGTATGAGTTTTTGATCAGCATTAGAATTCTTGAGACTTCATGTATTTCTTCATATTTTAGAGACAGTGAGGTTATATATTTATATGTATATATTTCTTTACATCATTACTATATATATGAGCTAGAATGTTTTGGTTTAAATATGTAAAGTGGATTTAATGATGGTCCCCATTTAACAGGGTTTCTTGACTTGTGCCTAGCAGTTAGCTAACACCACGTGTTACCTTGTGTTAGTGTATGTGGTGTGAGGTCAGTCCTGTGGATGGAGACAGAGGTGGGATGGGCAGACCCTCACAGTCAGCTCAAACACATTGCTAGTGGTGCAGGCTGGGTGATATTGTGCTTGACATGTGATCCAATTAGAAAATTATATCCACGAAAGGTGATTTTTATTTGCTGTTTACTAGTAAATGCACAAAGACAGACACTCTTATTTGAAGTCATTCAACTACTTTTCTTCATCAGAAAAAAATTATCCTCCTTTTCATTCTGTCTCAAATATCCTAGCCTAACAGTGCTCCTCCCTAGCCTA